>NC_065447.1:41804324-42104324 GCF_917563875.1 Diabrotica virgifera virgifera | reverse complement strand
CTGTGTGGATTCTGTATTTCTCCTCTAGTTCATCACTTAAACTTTTTTCTTCCTTTTTTAAATCATACTGTGAACAAATCTCACAAAGATCTTTTTTTGGCTTATGGAAGCCTATATTAAATTCCCCATTGAAAATGTTATAATACAACCATTTTTTTTCTGGAGTTAAATTCTTTTCGTTACAATATTCTATGTACAGGTCATACATTTTACTTAAAGATAGTGATCTATCTAAGTATTCTTTTGAGGAACTGCTCCTGCAGTAATGAGAAGGAACGCAGGGAAACATGTTTATGTGATCTCTAATTAGTTTTCTCTTATCATCTTTAATTCTTATGCTTGTTCGTGAGCCCCTCAAATCTCTATTAGGTGTTGTTGTGATCCCCGTGCGTTTATAAGAATAAAAATATGCTATTCTGATCTGACTCACTGGAATATATTCCAAATCGGTTAAAAGTTTTGAGTCTTGAATAGGTTCCTCTTCTGAATCACTCATGTTTATTACTCTATTTTCACGCGATAAACTACTAAACAAACCGCAGCTTGCGATCAAAACAAACTTCGGAGACGTACTAATACTAAAAATGTAACCGAAATAATATTTGAGCCAACTTATTCTATGTCCTCACGTGATACGAATTCCTCAATTCTTATTGGGCCAGAGGACATAGTATATTTTGGTCCGCATATTTGCAAGGTTTAGTGGATATAGATAAAATAGCTACGCCATATTTACAATATTATATGGGATAATCGCACTTGGAATATTATTGACCGAAAGGTCTTTGGACATAGACTAAATTAGAAGTATGTACAACCTTAACTTCGAAAAAAAGTGGACATAGAATAGTTTGGTTCTAAGGCGACGAAATGCTACTAGGAGCACTACCGAATCATAATTTACAATGTATAAACTTTGGAAATCATGATTTGGGATTTACAATGTATATTGTAACATTGTAAATTATGATTTAGGAGATAGAATTAGGATAACCGTCAACATATTTGAACAATAGACAAAATGTTTCACTAAGGCTCAGGTGATGTATAGTTTTTTCCAATAGTTCTAATAATTTTGTGCGGACTCCCTTCGTTAGAAGTCTAGCTTATCTTGTAACGACTAACATAATGTAGGTATAACAACCCATGTGTACTATACAACCATATTTTACATTTTTTAACATTCCGAAATATCGTAATGGCGTTATTTAAAATCATTACGAATAGTAATGTAGTATTAAAAAAATAACCATTGATGAAATGAGTAAACTGAATATTATAAAAGAAAAAAAATCACCTATTTGTCTTTATTTCAACTATATTGGTAGAAATTTTGTCACTTATGTATATCAACTTAATAAAAAATTATTTATTCATTTATTGGAATACGAGATCTGCCCAGAAAATATTAAAACCGCAAAACCTGAACGGTCAACGACAAAAATCGAATTATTTATGGAAGCAGTACCTTTTATGGAATGAATCGCATTCGATTCGGATTCAGTTTTTCTTGTATTCATTCTTTCACATTATAAAGTTCAATTCAGCTTCAATGATTTCAATATCGACCAAAGGGACAGGGACGGACAAACATTTGACCACATCAAGCAACGAAAAAACCCTTTGGTAAGCTCTAGAGGCGAAAGACCTATGTTAAATGAAAACAGTTTAATACTTAAAAAAGAATAAAAGCGGATCTCATTGAGAAAGACCGTAATACAATTCTAAATTTACATACCACTGAGATCCATTATCAGTACCACCAAATCCATCGCACAGCAATAGAAAAGGTTATACCCAAAACAATTGCTGTTGTAAAATATGGCAAAAATGTTAGTGAAATATATGGTTCTGAGAACCAAAATAAGAAAATGAATAAACAAATGCGATTAATAACAAAATTTTATTTTTACTTCCGGTAAAGTTTCTTCGTTATGTGAAGGGTACTTTACTACAAAATATAATGCAGGGCAAGATTGAAGGACAAAGGAATCCAGGCCGCACAATAATGTCCTAGACGAGAAATCTAAAACAGTGGTTTGATTGAATCACAAACGAAATGTTTAGAACAGCTGTAAACAAAAGTACGATAGCCTCGATGATATCCAATCTCCGATAAGAGGCGAATGAAAAGAAGAAGTTTCCTTCAGCAGAACATTCTTCAATATCATTTCATTTTCATTTGTTACAATTATTGATGTCCTATAGTTGTGCTCAATAACCTTTTCGTTATAACATCATAAGAGATAACTCGAAAGACACTGGACAGCCAGATCTAATGGAAGACCAAGGAGGACTTTTTATTTGAAAAGTAATTCATCAAGTCACTATACGTATAGACAAATATTTCTGTCAAGCCAGCATATTAGCATATAAAATTATGTTCATTTTATTTGCCAATAAAAGAAACACTAAAACATTTAGCAGTACAATTTGACAGATGACTCTATTCAAGACAGACATTCCTTGGTGATTCATGTATGCTAAAGAGGCTTTATATTATGGGGGGATCTTCTAAAAATATAATCAAGACTAAAAGGTGGAAAAAGTGAATAAAGGTCTTTGAATGAAAATACAACTAAAGAAAAAAAATTGCTCAAATATCGTGGGCGTACTGAGAAAATCCACTAATTCCATTTTTTTCAATTTTGACATTTTAATAGCATTAAATCCACAAACACCAATATGTTAACAGGAAAAACCGTATATCTCCAAATTCGTCATCCACCGTGCTTAAATAGGTACATCCAATGACAAAGAAAATCAACTAACTCCATATTTTTTTAAGTTATCATGAATAAAAAAAATGTTTTCCAGATATTTTTGAGTACATACAGGGTGAGTTTTTAGTGTGGGATCGGTCGATAATTCCACTACGGTATAGAATATCGAAAAAAGTTATTTAGAAAAAATGTAGGCAATGATATTCTCCACGCTTCGAAAATATGTCCATTTCTACAGCGTGATCAGTAACAGCTTGGTATATCAAACATATAATTTTTTAAATACACCCTATATATTTTTTCATATTTATATTCCCCTCATAATTCTTGTTCATATAATATAGGGTTTTGCATTACTATACAGAGTATTTAACAAGTTATGACCATTTTTATTTCGAAATCCCTATGAGATTAACACCATGTATATAAAGAAGTAATTCATAGACAATAATTTGTTTTATGTAGTAAGATAAACAATATACTGTTTTTAAATTAAGTCCAATTGAAATCATTAACGAATGTTTGTATACAGGGTGAACTACAAAACCAAATTACGATTTTCTCTATTTTTTTAAATGGATCACCCTATATTTTATTTTTCAAAAATATTGTATTTATTATACTCTTTCATTTTTATAAATAGCATTCGCTATATCTAAACTTATTACTTTCGGAGATATTTTTAGTTTTCTTCAACTTTCGGGAATACATTCAATTTTTCTAGTAGAAATAAGTTGGTATTGAATGATAATTAAACAAAATTATTTTTATTCAATAAATAACTAACACAAAATATAAACCATAGCAATATGCAATGAATGTATCAATAAATGTGATATTAAGGAATTATCATATTTCCCTAATATACAAGAATCATACAATTCCTACAAAAAAAAATATAGGTATCTTGTGTATAATAAAATTACAAGATTATTTTTATTTAACAAACAACTCACACAAAACATATATCAAAACAATATACAACTAATTTAATAGTTTTTAGATTATTATATCAATAGCATTCTAAGCCAAGAAGTTTTTAGTAGCACATTCCTAATTGCAGATTGTGACCCGCAGTTATTAATAATATAATTTTCATATTAAATTTCATTAATATGCATCAAGAAATCCCTACTTTGTTACACTCAAACTATTCGATCTATAATATTGTTAGAGATTATGTGATTGGTCCACATTTTTTGACGGTTGAGGTTTTTATACGACGGTGCTCCAGTTCTTCCAAAATTGATTTTTTTCAAGTGGGGCTATATAAAAAAACCTTGTATGCCAGAAGCATCCAACAACGCTTGATGATATGAAAAATAGAATAAAAGAAGCTTTTAATAATATTGACTTACAAAAATGTTAGAAATGTGGCTCGGTCATTTGAATATCGGTTACAAAATTGCATAGACGTTGAAAGTGGTCATTTTCAACATTTACTTTAGACTTATATCCTTAACATCACAATAATTGGTAGGTACATTCATTAAATTTTGTTATGGTTTATTATTTTTTTGTTAGTTATTTATTGAATGAAAATATTTGTTATATTATTACATAATACTTATTTGTTAAGTGAAGGGTACAGGGGAAAAACAAGGAATATCACATTTTATACATATTGAGATAAACACCAATAAAGGTTTAATTCAAATGATATCTAAAAACTACTTAGGAGATTCTTAGCAGAATTCTAGCAATTATTGGTCTATAATCTTAATATAATATTAATCTATATTAAGTTATTAATTTAATAATGCACCAAGAAACTGCTAACATTCCTTATTTTTGTCCAGTGGCGTGCGGACAATCCTGGTCCTTCGCCTGGATACAAATTCTTAAAAAATTTATATAGACTGATCTTTCTGGTTAATGTTCTGAATCGATAGTCTAGTCGATAGTACTCAGTTTTTGCTACCACATGGCGAGAAAAGCCAAAATTCATGAAAAAGTGATATTCCTTGTTTTTCCCTGTACTCTTCAAGTTATTTATATTTATAAGAATTGAATGTATTCCCGGCAAATGAAGAAAACTAAAAATATCTCAGAAACTAATAAGTTTAGGTATAGGAGATGCTATATAAAAATGAAAGAGTATCATAAATACAATATTTCAAAAAAAAATAAAATATAGGGTGATCTATTAAAAAAAATTTGAGAAAATCGTAATTTTGTTTTGTAGTTTAAAAGTGCTTATAAAAATGAATGTTCTACTAAAAAATTCTTGGCTTAGAATGCTGTTGATATACCAACCTAAAAACTGTTACATCAGTTGTATATTGTTTTGATTTATGTTTCATGTAAGTTATTTATTGAATAAAGTAATCTTCTTATATTATTATATACAATACAAAGTTTTTTTTGTAGGAATTTTACGATTCTTGTATATTAGGGAAATATGATAATTTCTTAGTATCACATTTATTGGTATATGCACTGCATATTGCTATGGTTTATATTTTGTGTTAGTTATTTATTTAATAAAAATAATTTTGTTTAGTTCTCACTCAATACTAACTTTTTCTACTAGAAAAATTGAATGTATTCCCGAAATTTGAAGAAAACTAAAAATATCTCGGAAAGTAATCAGTTTAGATATAGGGAATGCTATATAAAAATGAAAGAGTATATTAAATACAATAAGGTTGAAAAATAAAATATAGGGTGATCCATTTAAAAAAATAGAGAAAATCGTAATTTAGTTTTGTAGTTCACCCTGTATACAAATATTCGTCAATGATGTGAATTGGACATGATTTAAAAACTACAGTATATTGTTTATCTTACTACATAAAACAAATTATTGTCTACGAATTACTTCTTTATATACAGGGTGTTAATCTCATAGTGATTTCGAAATAAAAATGGTCATAACTTGTTAAATACTCTGTATAGTAATGCAAAACCATATATTATATGAACAAGAATTATGAGGGGAATATAAATATGCAAAAATATGTAGGGTGTCCCATTTAAAAAAATTATATGTTTGATATACCACGCAGTTACTGATCACCCTGTAAAAATGAACATATTTTCCAAGCGTGGAGAATATCATTGCCTACATTTTTTTTAAATAACTTTTCTCGATATTTTATACCATACTGGAGTTATCGACCGATCCCGCACTAAAAACTCACCCTGTATATGTGCACACCACCTGTGGTTAACATCCTTCAAAATCATATCCAGGTACCAAAGCGTGAACAGCCAGTGTACCTGATTTTTAAGAGGTAAGAGGTATAATAATGTTAACGCATAAGTAAATGCGTTTTTCTCAAAACTTTACTTTTATGAGTTAGTGGATTTTCCCAGTACGCCCACGATATATTAGCTGACATGAAACCGAAACCACAGAAGGACAAATTCAACCCAATAAACATGCTAGTTGGGAAAATTAAGGGATTTTAATGCCAATAAGTTATTATTTATGTAATCTGAGTTTATCTTTTTTATGTCTTTTGGTTGGTTTTTCATTGGAAGTCCCTCCTAAGGCAAATTTCCCCTCCTAACGCAAATTTCTAATCATCCACTACCTCTGGCACGAAAAAATCTTGAATTCTAGTCCGCAATTCCGAAATGGCAGACGATGAATCTGTCTGACTCCTTCAGCATTCCCCATATGTACGCACCTGGTGGCGTTAGTTCTGGTGAGTGGCAACTCCTAAAATGATCGCGCAGTATTCCAAAAGACTTCCTGGCAGTGTGACACGTTGTCCAGTCCTGCTGAAACCATTGTTGATTTTAAGCTTGGATCATTTTCGTGACCTTTTCCGTATGACAAAAAATAGTACTCCACATTAATTTTTTTTCTGCAAAACTGAGAGCCATTCTGAAGCACAACATTATCACTACATTCACATACATTATACATTATAACGACGCTACAAATTTGAGGCATACGAATTTCAGTACTGTTTATTTTGCCGCATACCGTATTTTATGTTAAAATGTTTTTATAGAGAAAAACAATTACCTATGTTTTATATTAGTTATCTAGATACAAAGTGTGGCTAAAATGAGTGCATAGGCAAGCACTTACGGCCAAATGCAAATACTCTACTATAAAAAGTCGTCTAATATTTACTTCTTGGAATGAATAAGAGAGAAAAGGGATTAGATGAGATATATCTATCATGGGAAAATATATTTTTGTGATCCAAGTTGAAACAATGTGGAAAAGGGTAAGTAGAAAAGCCGACAACTTAGGTATACCCAAACGCCAAAAAAGTGTTAATAACTGTTAAAAGCCCTGACAAATCAAGTTTAAAATCATATTTTAATAAGAGAACAAAACTTTGAAGTCTGTCCTGTGTTGGCAAATAAAAAATCCTAAGTGTCTAGCAATACGAGAGGTAAAAATAATGCTGTTTTGAGCATGAAATATGCATGAGTATAACCAGAACATTAATGTTTAAAAAGAACAATATAATCAGATGTATAATGGACAGGCATCAAGTGATGTAATACACATTGAAACTTATACTGAGAGAGCGTGTTTTGGTTTTTCTCTTTGTGTGGTAATGATGGTAAAACTGTGGGCTGGTAAAATCGTTCAAATACAATGGAAGAATAAATAGGGATTACGAGGATGTAACAATATAACAAACGCCATGTTTGTTTTCAAAATAGTTGTAGACATTGATCACTTGGAGGGATCAAAAACACTTCTTGTTTATGTCTATGTCGTGACGACTTTTGTGATGTTATTAGTCTAGCTAGAAACAGTAGAACATTTTACTTTTTTACCATTAGAAGCAATAAAGATATATACCAAAATGTCTAAAATTATTCGGTATCTCAGTATGCATGTAGGCTTCTCATCACGTGGATTTGAATTGGGTTCTCAAACATTTTTTTGTCTGAAAAAAATTACATATTGCCACTACTTACCTTACTTTTGAAAAATACTTTTTCAAAATATGAAGAAATTAGATGTAAATTTATTAATTTTAAGGGGTTTTTATACCCGAGATCTGTCGCTTTTGCCAAGTATCTATGTTGTTTAATGTGTTGTTTAGCAATGGCTCTTCTATGAAGAATTTATAATAGGACGAAGCTCTGATGATGGCACGTAATGTGTTGAAAGTACTTATGTAGCTGTTTAATAAATGTTTTTTTACACACTATCACTTTTTTAAGAACATACACCTGTTTGCCGGTTTGACCTACTTAGAAGTGTGTACAAGTCATACAGTATTTTTCAATTCATTTAATAGACCTGTGGAAGCTGGTATGGGGATCCAGAATTCCGGTACATAATATATTATATTGAATAAATGGAAAATGTGAAAGAATACAAGAATGCATGCAGTATTTCAGGTGTATAAGTATAATAGACGGTTTCTAGGAAAAAAGAAGCTCAGTAGACGACAAATGTGGTTTGATGATTTTTTCTGGAATTATGTATAATGTATTTAATCAATCTTCAACATAAAATGTTGCCTATCAACATAAAATGCATTCCATTTTTTGAGATGTTTCAGTTTTTGCACTAATTGTCTTAATACACTCACAAGAGTCTAATATCAATCTATAATATAATCAAAAATGAATAACCATTTTCAATTTCGTTGCAAAACGAAAATACACCCGCATCATATTCTAGTCCAATCAGAGAGTGCAGCAAGCATCTCTACCGGTTTCGAAACTTATTAGTCTCTCATCAGGAGGCACATATGCTGATCTCTCTGATCCAACCAAAACAAACCCCGGCGTGCAGTCACGGACTGCAGCGAACGAAATGGCATAGATGCCCTGGCGGCAACTGCTAGCAAAAGACTAAGTTTTCAATCTAATGGCATATAAAACAACCCAACCCAAAAATGGTTGTTTTATATGCCATTAGATTGAAAACTTAGTCCTTAGGCCTATAATATAATATTTTTGTCGACTTTAAAGTAGCATATAACAAAATGGTAAGATTAAGCCTGTTTAATGCTAGGCATGAACTAGGGATTCCAAAAAAAACAAGAAAAAAAAAACAAATAGGCATCAATAATTGTATCTAAAATATCAAAATAAAGAAATTACTCAAAAAATAAACAAATAAAAAGCAGTTAACTTTAACTAATAATTTTATGTCTATTTTATTTTATGTCTATTTTATTTTTTGAGGATTATGAAATTGGTACAAATCTGTGTGTAAGTTCAAAATAGAAAGTGACTTGTTAACGTAAAGGCATTAAAAAGCTTATAAGCATAATAAATAAATAAATAATTATAACCATTTTTTTATTAACTTCTCAGTACAATATTCCACCTCTTATTAATTTCATTTGTACAGTCATTATCAGGAGACGATCGTCGACCTCAAAGGAAAACACTCACGCTAAGAGATGATAATTACTTGGACTAACTTTGGTAATGACGGCTAAATATAAATTAACTTCTGTGGTCAGTTATACTGTTTGTGTTGTTTTTATTAAAACAAGGTTTTCTTGTAGACCATGTTATTTTGTTATGTTTGTCTCATGTTGAACTTCATCTGTGGGTTATCGTTCAATATAACCTACATATTTTACCATTAGAAATGTTTGTATTTTTATACGAAAAAGCCTAAAATATTTAAGAATCGCATCTTTATTATTTGTTTACTTACACTCACTTCCCTTTGAACCCTTTACCTAATCCTTCTGATCAAAAAAATTTCAGACACTTGCATTTTGTGCGGTTCTTTTAAATTTTGTCAGTGTATAGTGGTTTTAACGTAGAGGAAGTAAACATTAATAATAAAAACGTTCATTCATAGCAATAAAAACGGTTCTTTTAAGGGAGTAGGCGCAAAATCTTGGTCCAATGCTATTTAAATGCATTCACTTTTTTCGAATCCTGAGAAAACTAATAAGTAGTTTTGAAAAATTTTAACGCAAGATGAAAGATTAGATTATGTACTACAGAGGGCCGAAAGTTCCTTAGAATAAACACAAAGTTTCTTTTAAATGAGATATTTGAAATTAAAAATCACACTAAATTTTCTCTTTTTGAGCGACGCATCCCTTACCATACTTTGATGCAGTTACACACTAGGCGCTCTTAAAATTTTCGTTTCATCGACGTTCTCGCGACCCATGCTAGAAACCATGTGTCGCCATTCGGTTTTACGACTTTCGACGGCATATCATAAATGCGTGTATCGTGTTACAACACAGACGTTTGAGCTGTTTTCTAGCGAATTTTGTTGTGAGTGTTGCCAAATTTTGTTTAATGATGGACATTACAGACTCGAACTATATTTTGACTTGAATTTTTACTTCCATATCAAATTATTTTTATATGGGACTTATTGTATTTTAATTTTTTTATCTTATAGCTTAAAGGGCAAGTTCATTAGGTACATTTCTATTTGAAAAAAAAAGTAATCTACTAAGTAAATTTTATTTTTCAAACTCTGAAACTACTTTCACAAACAGTCAAACAGAACTTTCAAATTTGTAACCATTGACCAGTTTGACTTGACTTGAGTTATTTGTCAGAAGGATTGACTTTAATAACAATAAAATTATTGACTCCATAAAAATAAAGATAATAAGCAGTTATCTTACCTTATTTATTATCTTATTTATTATGCTCTACAGGCCTTGTATTTACAATTTTACATAATACAGTTTATACTAATAATTTATATATAATTTTATTTTATGTCAATTTAAAAATTGCTGAACAATCGTTCTCCACTATATCCTATTTTTCGCATTCTCTTTCCACTGTGTAATTTCCATCGATACTATATATATATATATATATATATATATATATATATATATATATATATATATATATATATATTCCTGAAAGTTCCTTGCAGTCTTTTTGTTAGTCTACCTCGTCTCTTAGTCCCAACTGGTCTTCTTAGTAGCACCATATTTGTCATTCTTTCCTTATCCATCCCCTCGACATGACCTGCCCACCTGATTCTTTATGACTTTGTGTATCTTGTTATACTTGGTTCCTTGTAAAGCATCCTTAATTCTTCATTGGTGCTTCTATGCCGGCGTTTTCTGTATCTGCATTCTTTCCCCTGAAAATAGCTCTCAGTACGTTCCGTTCTCAACTCTCTGTTATTTCTTCTTTTGTTTTATTTAGCACCCTTGTCTCACATCCGTAGGTTACTGTTGCTCTTATTATGGTTTTGTATATTCTGAATTTGTGAAACATCACTATTTCCCAATTAATGGGGTATAATAATAGAGGGTCATCAATTTAACACCTGTATTTGCTCAGTGGCGTACCATAGAATTTACAGCCTCTTAGCGTTATAAATAGTTCTTCTTAGGTGATATGCTTCCTCTCATAACGGTGTTATTTCTTGAACATGGCTCTTTAATACCTACTAATAACTCCTGAAAAGATTTTTTAGACAGTCTTGTAAAATTAAAAAACTTCTCTGAGCCTTTATTATATTAATTTCGTTATATTATGTGTAAAAAATTCCTTATATATTCGTTCCTTTATGATGGGATGTATCCAATATCTGCGTTTCTTTTTTTCTTTAATCTAAGACAGAGGTGTAACCCGGATGATCCTACAGGGGGGTTACATCTACTTAAAGGTCTCTGGGGGGTATGGAATAATAATGGTGTTAAGCGTATAGAGCTTAAAGCACATCCAAAAGGGGGGTTATAACCCCCCAAAACCACCCCCTGGTTACGCCTATGATCTAAGATAAAGTAAACTTTCATTTATTACAAAAGACAAATCGTCATAACTTTCAGACATCGTATCGTACAGCAGCCAACACGAGACTAAATTTGGCAACAACGAAATATAAATACTTTAAATCGTAGCATAGCTGCCGCTGTTACACCGCGCCATGCGTTTTAAGCTGCCTCGACGTCGCGCGTCGACTCGGTAGTAATCGTCATGGACTACCTAAATATTGTCGGAATTCCCGTTTTGATTGGCCCGCTTGTAGTCCAGACATGAATCCATTAGAACATTTATGAGACATGTTAGATAAAAAGATTAAATACATAGAGGCAATCTTATCACCAGAAACGATTGAAGAACTGATAATAGCGTTGAATGAAAAATGGGAAAACAATATATTATAAGAACAGATTCAGCAACTTATTCCAGCCTCCTCAGATGTCGGCAATACCCTATACCCAATAGTAAACCTAAAGATCTAACTGGGGGCAAATAGGTAAAATTTTATTTTTTCTCTTGTTTAATTTTTCTTCTTCTTAAAGAGCCTATCCGTTCCGGATGTTGGCGATCATCATGGATATCTTGACTTTGTTTACCGCAGCGCGGAAACGTTTAGTGGTAGTCGTGTTATACCACTTTCGTAAATTTTGAAGCCAGGAAATGCGTCTTCTTCCCGGTCCTCTTTTACCATTTACCTTCCCTTGGAGAATCAGTTGGAGAAGGCGGTAACGTTCTTGATTTCTCATTACATGTCCTCTAGATATTCTAATTTTTTGTTTCGATGGTTATGAGAATTTCACACTCCTTCCCCATTCTACGCAGGACTTCCACATTAGCAATTCGGTTAACCCAGGATATTAATTTTTCTAACAATGATAATAATTTTTTTGTATGATTATTACTTTAGTTACTCAACTTCCTCCCATTTAAATCACTTAACACCTACCGAATATGAAAAAAACATACAAAATGCAAGTGTCTGAATTCTTTTGACCGGTAGTGTATACGTGTGATTCTATCAATACGTAAAAACCTAATTGGAGAGCATACATCAGTGGCGTACCGATAGTTCAGCCGGCCCTGGTTCCAGTTGGGATGCGGGCCCACCCGCCCAATAAAAACTCACATTGTATAACACGATTATCGAGCATCTAGCCTATTGTATTCGTATTATTTTTATGACCCACCGTATAAAACTTGCATTGAATATCTCAGTTTACGAATTTCTGCAACTTTGTAGTTTACCTACAACTTATTCATGGATCGTGTTAATATAAAAAATACAAGTGTTTGAGTTAGCACGTGTAGGCAGGCACCGGCGATTAATCTTTAAACAAGGACTTCGGCAAGCAAGGATCCTTACAAAAGCGTTGCCTGTGTTTCTTAATAAATTTTGATTTCAAATATTTTGATGAATAGTTATTCTTCGTTTTTATTAATAAGTACCTAGACAAAAATTAAAATTTATTAAGCAGTTACATTTCGTAGTGTGTACTTGTGTAGTTCAAAATGTCCCCATCGAATTAGAAACAAAAGAAGCAAAAATCGCTGTAGAGCGGGCCCCTGCGGGGTCCGGGCCCTGGTTCAGCGAAACCCGCGGAACCATGCTCAGTACGCCACTGGGCATACATGAACATCATGCCAAACAGAAAAAACGATAGGAGATAAAGTAGTCTCTTTTATATCCTTGCCAAATCGATTGCCTCCTTTTAAGATACAGTTCGACAATTCCAAGATCATTATTATTTTACGGGCAGAAATGCAGGTGAGGTGAGGTAGAACTTCTCAATGTTGAAATGACTATTTTGTCAATTTTATGGGCGATATGCTTCTAAATTATTACGACCGATAAAATTTATGGATGGACGTTTTCTGTGGAAAAGTGTTAGTGTTTTTCCACAGAATTTTTTAGGTATTTGGAAGAGTTATGATAGTCGTTTTCGTAATACAGAAACCTCCAAAGTCGTGGCTTCTTTAGCTATTTTTAGAAATGCCAAATTGATTGCTAATCTGAGGCTAATATTTTTACTGTGTTTTATTACCAGGCATTAATATGGCAGAATATAACAAATAAAAAAAATATTAAAAAGTGTGAGAAAACACTTACTGTATTATTATCGTCCATTTATTTAATCAATCAATTAACACGTCTTGGCATCCCACGACTCAGGTTGTCAATAAAATTTTAAGGAATAATATACTGTGATAGGCAAACTTATGGAATTAACTTATATTTTAGAGAATAGACGACTTTATAGACAAATCCCGTAATACGTAGATTTTTATTTTTAAATTATGATTTTTTGGCTTTATAAACGGTAGGGTAGAAATTAGTTCAGAGAAATAAGGAAAAACATATCCTGTTGGTGACACAACCCCCTTCAGGCCGAAACCAAATTTCTTGAGTAGTATGGACGTCTATATTAATAATCTATATGTTTCCTGCAGCCGATTTTGATGATATACATAGTTATAAACAAATGAAGATCAAAAAACGGTAAATTTTCACTTTTTTCGTCTATTACTAAAAAGTGAAGCATTCTTAACAAATTTGAGAGTGAGAAACTCATAAATCGTATAAAAAACTTCAATATGGCGCGCTGAATATGTCTATCCTTATTGGTTGCTTAGAAAATTGCAAAATAAATCATAAATTTTGAGTTTTTATAAATATTCATACCTTATGTAAAACTTAACTTAGAACGTTCTTATTACACAGAATACTGAGACTTCTGTTCTAAATTTAAAAGCAATTGGTCAAATAGTTTAAAAGGTATTTAATTTGTTTATCCCAAGTTAATTTTTTTGCAACGCTATAAGTCAGAAAATGATGAAGTTACACTAATACTTTGGATAGTTTATGAAAGAAGAAGATTTATACTATTAATTTAATTTAAAAAAAATGACAAAAAATAATTCTAAATACTGCAAAATTATTTTGCAAAAACATGTGAATTAAAAAAAGGGGGGCTAACTTCGTCCCTAATTGTCCTAGGACAATTGTTTTTCTTTCTAAACGTGTATGAAAATTCAGTCTTTCCAAATATGAAAAAATAATTTTTTACGGGTAACAGTTGAAAAGTTATTCTAATTGTTTATAAGTAAACAAAAAATCGACGTGTTTTTGCAAAATTATTTTACACTGTTTATAGTTACTTTTTGTCATTTTTTTTAATTAACTCAATAACATAAATGTTCTTCTTCCATAAACTGTCAGAAGCCTTACTGTAACCTCATAATTTTCTGACTTATAGCGTTACAAAAAAAATGAATTTAGGATAAGCAAATTAAATAACTTTTAAACTATTTGACCAATTGCTTTGAAATTTAAAATATAATTTAAGCACCAGAAGTCTCAGCAATTCGTGTAATAAGAAGGTTCAAGTTATTTTTACATAAGTTATGAATATTTATAAAAACTCAAAACTTATGATTTATTTTGCAATTTTCTAAGCAACCAATAAGGATAGACATATTGAGCGAACGCCATATTGAAATTTTTTAGACGATTTTTGAGTTTCTTACTCTCAAATTTGTTTAAAATTCTTAACTTTTTGGTTATAGATGAAAAAAGCGAAAATTTACCGATTTTTGATCTTCATTTGTTTATAACTATGTATATCATCAAAATCGGCTGCAGGAAACATATAGGTTATTAATATAGATGTCCATACTACTCAAAAAGTTTGGTTTCGGCCTGGAGGGGGATGTATCACGAGAAAAATCTTATTTCTCTGGACTAAATAGCAAGAAAGCGTTTGTAAAAATGAAAACAAACAATTCCCTGCTACAAATACCTTAAATTAGAACTGAGGGTAAGAGCTTTGAGATGCTTTGTGTTTACGATACTGTAATATGGACTTAAAAGCTGGATATTGAAGTAAGAACACACAGGGCCGCGCCAAGGCTTTCAAGCGCCCCGGGGCAAGTAATTTTAAGCGCCCCTTTCCTCCTCCCTTTGTAAGTAGTTTCTTGCAACTTAGTGAATCGGTATATGGTATACCTACAAACTATTTGTTATGTGTTAGGAAAGTAACATCATCATAATCTAGCCATTATCGTCCACTGAACAACATAGGCCTCCTCTAATTTTCTCCATGTCTCCATATCTTGAGCTACCATCATTTAGTTGCCGGTAGTTCTTTTTACATCGTCAATCGTCACTCTAGCGCGTTGGTGGCCGATCTCTGCTTCGTTTGTCCGCCCGCGGTCGCTATTCCAATCATCTTCTAGTCTAGCTGTTGTTCGGTGTTCTTGCCACATGATCTGTCCATTTCCATTTCTTTTTTGCTAGCCTTGTGATTCCTAGCATGGCCTTCTGGGTAACTCTTAGTTATCTGCTCTTAGATTTTCAGCAGCATGAAGGTAATATGCTGATAAGTTATTATGAATACTATAAATATCTACAAAAAACAACGATTACACTATCAGAGAACAGATATTTATATAATTATAGTCCGTTTACTCACGGTTTTTGCTCCATATTTAAAAAAAACCGCTTGGATTGATATGACATTTGGTGTACGCATAGCTAACATATCAAAGAAAAAAATTGATATTGCGTCGATTTGTGCTTTTACCCTGGGGGCAAGTACCACCCTTTTTCGGGGATGAAAAATATACATTAAAGATAAGTCCGCAAGGCAATACTTTTCGAATTATTTGCGAGTGAATATGTTCATTTTTCAACATAAAACCACGGTTTTAGACTGTTTTTTGCAAATAACACAAAAAATGTGTATTTTATTGAAAACAATTTTCTTATCAAAAATATAGCTTATAAAAAAATGAAAAGAATTGTGTATGGATGGAGTCAGTAGACCTAGTAGAGGCAGAGTTGTAGCTCGTGGAAAATTGGTTCTTATTAGTCAAATTCCAAATCGAATACATATTTCAAGTTGAGATAACCAAAAAATGAAGGACTTTTCGAGTAAAACTCATAACTTTTTTAAAGTTTTTAGAAAAAGCTTTATTATTGTTTTTTTTTTAATGTTTCTAGCATCAAAAGTAAGCCACTTACGCTAAAAATAAAGTTGGTGCCTTTTTTTGAAAAAAAAAATCGCAAAAATCTCCGCTTAATTAGCATCCCAAATGAAATTAATCGTTACAGCTTTACAATTTACTTATGTATTTATGTATTTATGTACTTATGTATTTTTATATGATCTCTAAGTTTTATTGTTTCAAAGAGATTATTTTTAAAAAAATTGGCGTAAAAAAATTGCAATTTTGAAAAAAATGCTTTTTTCACAATGTGTTTTTTTTTATTGAAAAATGAACATATTTATTCACTCGCAAATAACTCGAAAAGTATCGACTTAATCTGAAAATTTTATAGAACAATTATTTATCTTTATGGTTACTTACTATTCGTCAGTTTGTCCACCTCCGGTTTTATTTTGAACTTATATTTTCCACCTCTGAGAAGGTGTGGTACTCACCACCAGGGCAAAAGCACACCTCGATACAATATCAATTTTTTTCTTTGACATGTTAGCTATGTGTATGTCAAATTTCATGTCAAATCTAAGCTGTTCTAAAATTCGGAGGTTTTGCAATATTTTACCGTGAGTGAATGGACTAATAGTTCAGGTTAATGGGAGAAATAAGGGTTCGTACACTTATGGGATCAAAGTAATACTAACTACATACTATTTTAATATTTACCTACGATAGGTAAGTTTTCAATTTTACAAGATAATAAAATATTACTAATATTTCTAGTAATTTCGGTATTGTCAATTTTTTTTCGGTACCTACCGGCGCGGCGCCTTTTTGATTCGGCGCCGAGGGGCGCCGCCCCTCTTTGCCCTTATGGACGGCGCGGCCCTGAGAACACATAATAAGCTACAGTAATTTGAAACGTGATGTTAAAGAAGCATGGAAAGCAAAAGAAAATAAACATGGATCAAAGAATGCAATAAACACAATAAAAATAAGAAAGTTACAATATCTGGGACACGTAATGAGGCGACAGCGATATGGAATATTCAGACTGATAATGCAGGGGAATATAAGAGGAGGGAGTGGAAGGAGTAAGGAGAATAGGAAGAGGGAGAGTGTCCTGGTTAGACTTTAAGGGAGTGGTTTAAATGCAGTTCTATTGAACTCTTCAGAGCAACGGTAGATAGAGTAAAGATAGTGATGATGATATCCAACCTCCTATTAGGAGACGGCACTTAAAGAAGAACAAGGCTTATTATGTCATACCAGTGACTATATTCATCTGGGCGTGATGACGTAATCGATGATGTTTTTAAGAGAATATTTCTTGTCTGTTAGCTCATTTCAATTCTTTATTCAGCGATATAAACATAATTATTTATACCGGGTGGCCAAAAGTATAAATTTAATTTATGAATTAAATTAATTTACATAGCAATATATATAACCCAAAATACATCTTACTGCTGTTAAAAAAGCAATAATATTTATGTAATAAATAAAAGTCGCTTTTTCGCTTATTAAATATTCCAAATTGCCTCCCACCCGCCTCTTGACAGTCATTGAACCTACAACGACAATCTTATTGAACTTTTTTTAATGTCGTAAATTTTGTGATCGATGAGAAATTTTTATTGTATCTCATTGATGATTTGATCGATGAGAAATCAGAAAAAATCAAGTGATGTAAAATCTTGAGAGCACTTTATTGTTTCTCGTGTATCTTCTAAGAAAACATATCTATGTTTAAAAAATCACGAACCTGCGGAGGTTTATTGCTAGAACCATACGTATTCATTTGAAAAATTGCGATGTTTTCCCACAAGAATAATTCAACACAAGTATTATTTGTAACTACATAATACAAACCATTTTCTTTTAATGTTTTGCCCTAATTTTTCTTTACTTTATGTTGTCTTTATATAAAAAATAATTTTTATTTTTGCCAATAACACTAAAACAAACTTCTTTTTCTATTTCAGGTAAGCAGCATAAAAATTCTAAATATTTTAAAATATCTTACAATGGAAGGTAAGTAAAGGATACGGTCGAATTACTCAATAAGTCTTAATCTTATTATAGTACCTAGAAAAACAAGTAATTTAACTTCGTAAGTCCTAGGTTTTCACCCAAAGTAATCGAGAGTAGAACTGGAAGTCTATATTTGAAATCTTCGTGTAACTTTGCGTCGATTGATATACGATTTTACTAATTTTGAGTAATTTTTACTAAACTTTGGGCCATCATTCTTTAAACAGAAATGACTTCAAAACAGGAACTAAAGATTTAAACTCAACTTTTCAATACTCTTTATTGCATTTATAGAATGGTATTTTCTTTGATTTGTATAGTCTTATAAATTGTACAGATTATATGCGTAGATATATTATATAATTAGTAAATAAATTGTTTTCTATTATAGCACCATCTATCGACAACTAGAATAATCACCGAACTAGAATAATTACCAAAGTAATCACCGACGTGCCTTTTTTTCTGTAATATACAATTTAATGTGTTAGAAAGAAATCGAAAAACTGTGACGCACTGAAAAATGCTCATGGGAAAAAGCATATAATGGCACTTTTTGTTAGAACTTTTTGACCGGAAATGGTATAAAAACGAAAATTTTACATTTGTTCTCATCTTGCTAAGGCACGTCGAATGATATATCACTTATTCTACTTCGGTGACTTTAGAACAGTACTTACGGTTGCAACTCTAAAACTGGAAGTCCGATGTCAAATTTCTCATCTTTAATACCATCCTTGGGTTATAAGCTTTCATTCGACACCTAATTTATCATTCTATCTGTATTAATAACGGAGGAGTTGTATTCGCGGACAGACAGATAGTCATGAAACCGGAAGTATATATTTGTTCTTGTATTTCAAAGGCGCGTCGAATAATATATAACTTGTACTATTCCGGTGACTTTAAAACAGTACTTCTGGTCGCATTTCTAAATCCGAAAAATCCTAAGTCAAATTTCTCACCTTTAGTACCATCCTTATATTATAAGCTTTCATTTGACGCCTCATTTGTCGTTCTACCTGGTATAATGACGGAGGAGTTATATTCGCGGTCGGACGGACAGATGGACAGACAGCCTATGTCAAATTTCTCACCTTTAGTACCATCCTTGGATTATAAGCATTCACTTGACACTTCATTTGTCATTCTACCTGGTATAATGACGGAAGAGTTATATTCGCGGTCAGACGGACAGACAGCCTAGGTTAAATTTAATACCTTTAGTACCATCCTTGGATTATAAGCTTTCATTTGACACCTCATTTTTCATTCTACCTCACGGTTATTAGACTTTATTACGGTTGTCTTGTCCGACGGTGGTGGGGAGACTTATATTTTTGACTTTATGTCACAAGAGTTTACATTCCCATATTTTTAAATGATTTTCGATCATTGAATGTGTGTTATTGTGTATATATGTGTATTATTTGTGTTATTATGAAATAATTGTGTATATATGTGTATTATTTGTGTTATTATGAAATAATTAGACAAATAGTACACATTTTATCTTATACCGGGTGGTGAATAGTAAAAAGGGCCATAGGAAACTCAATGTAAAATTCTGAATTGTTGAATTCCTGCTTCCCTAATTATTTTACATCAAAAGTCATGAGAGAATACTTGTAGAGAATTAAAATCTGTATTAAAATCAAAAGTTAAAATTGTTCTACGATTTAACTGCATTCCAAAATTTTGAAAAATATGATACATTTGCCACAATAGGTATGCGTGTAAAAGTAAGGCCACACGTTACTATTTAACTGACAGTGCTCACAACATTGACTGAATAAAAAAATCTTTATTATTAATCCTTTCTCCACAACTGAGGGTATCTTATCAACTGTATTGTTTTTAAACAATAGATGATAAAATAAAAATATTGACAGTTCAAAACATAGAGGTATATATTAACATAGAGGGAGCCTATCTTCCGCGCTATCTGACGACAAGATCTCATGGACTGGTTTGCTGCATCTCTTTCTAACACATTGTATTGAAAATCTATGATGACATTCAGTGTGAAGATAGGCACTGAAGAGGAGGACAACTGTAGCAGCTTTACTATGCGTAAGAGTGAAACAGCACTAATCCAAATAAAAAAGATGGTATCGTCACTTCGCTCTGAATGACACTCTCTCTATGCTAATATATAACTCTATGGTTCAAAAATGTGAACATTATTGCATTGTGTGTGGCCTAAGTTTGGGCTGAAAACTAAAATGTATTACATTTTTACAAAATTTTGGAATATGTTCAATTACGTAGACCAATTTTAACAGTTATTTCCAATACAGATTTCAATCCTCTACAAATAGTTTCTAATGTCTTTTGATGTACAATAATTATTAGGGAAGCTGGAATTCAACAGTTCAGAATTTTACATTGAGTTAATGCAAAATTTTGACGCATGTCAAAATTCTCAATGTGTTTTAATTGTATTCATTTTTTTCGAATCTTGAGAAAACTAATACATATTTTTGAAAAATTAAAACTCAGAATGAAAGACTACATTATTACCAAGGGCTGAAAACTTCTATAATGTTTATTTTAATAAGTTACAGGGCTGAAAATAAAAGAGAAGTGTGATATTTAATTTCAAATATTTCATTCAATAGAATCTGCTTGTTTATTCTAAGGGGCTTTCCGCCCTCGGTAATAATGTAATCTTGCATCCTGCGTTTAAATTTTTCTAAAATACTTGGTTTTCTCAGGATTCGAAAAAAATCATATTACGATTCAAACGACAGTAAACTCTCGTGACGTAATCTCACCCTTAATGTTCATTGGTTAGTCGATTTAGGCAACCGTAGTAATGTCTAAGAACCGTGATTCTACCTGGTATAATGACGGATGAGTTATATTGGCAGTCAGAAGGACAGACAGACAGCCTACGTCAAATTTCTCACCTTTAGTACCATCCTTGGATTATAAGCTTTCATTTGACACCTGATTGTCATTCTACCTGGTATAATGACGGAGGAGTTGTGTTCACAGACAGACAGACAGACGTGGATAATTCAAAGTTTTCACATTTTTTTCAAAAATGGGTGAAAACAACAATAAAATTAAACCAATTACGAATAAATACTGATCGTCGAAAATTTATTAGACACTAATTCAGACGTCAAGATTATTAGATTAGATTATTAGATTTATAGATAGAAACTTATTAAAGATTGTTCCCCTGTTGTGTAACTCGGCATCTCTTATACTCCTTTATAACGCTATATTGAATAGAAGACACGCCAGCGCGTCTCCCTGCCTTTATATTCCGGCATATGTTTCAAAGGCTTGTGACACATCACCTTCTATTTGCACACTACAAATTACTTTATTCATATTCATAGTTGTTTTTACAACTCTTATTAATTCATGAGGAAGTTCATTCTTGGCTTCATATAATTTACATCTTACATTTACATATTAAATTAACTGGTTTTTTTCTAAGATTTGACTTAGCACAAAATCTGGTCAAATGCTGATCTACCTGGCTTAAAAACGGTCTGATATTCACTAAGGGATTCTTTTCATGTACTTACTTAAACAGCTCTGTAGGGTGTTAGAGAATATTTTGTATATGGTGTTCAGAAGAGTTAAGTATACAGTATACTCCTAGAATTGTTACATCCCCACAAACCTCTCTTTTGTACAGTGGGTATATGATTCCAGTACATCATTTCTCTGTCATTTGTTCTTCTTCCCATACTTTAACTGTTATGCTGTAAATTTTGATGTATGTACATTTATGTACAATGCTGTTATTACCATGTTTGATGAGATCTGCAGGGATGCAGTCGACTTCTGGGGGACTTGTTGGTTTTGAGGTGTGTTCTACGTATGTGTTATTTCTTGGTCTTTGGGCTGATGTATCATTTTCCACATCTGTTCCAAGTAGTTCTTTGAAGTGTACAACCCGTTTGCTTTTTACTGTTTCACAGATATTAACTACATGCCAATTTTTGTTATAGAACTTCCTAATTTCATTTTGCTTCTTTAGCAATTTAAGCTCTTGCATAATCTGGTTTTACAAGGTCCGCTTTTTTCTTCGATGCACGCGTTTTTCTTCCTTTCCAAGTACTTTGTACGTTTCGTCCTTATCCCGTGTTCTTTGTCGTATAAGTTCATAGTCTGTATGTTGCATATAGTTTATGTTATTTTTTCTTTCAGCGTTCACCTTAACCAATCCTTCATACAGTGCATCTAGCCAATCTTATATTAACGGATATTCTTCTACATATCCGTTAAGTTGTTGAATAATACAGCTGTTAGCCAGTGGCGTGCCGATAGATCAGCGGGCCCTGGTTCCAGTTGGGCTGCTGGTCCACCCGCCCAATAAAAACTCAGATTGTATAACACGAGTATCGAGCATCTAGCCTATTGTATTGGGATTATTTTTATAACCCACCGTATAAAACTTGCATTGATTATTCCAGTTTAAGAATTTCTGCAACTTTGTAGTGTACCTACAACTTATTCATGGATCGTGCTAATATAAAAAATACAAGCGTTTGAGTTAGCACGTGTAGGCAGGCACCAGCGGTTAGTCTTTAAACAAGTACTTCGGGAAGCAGGTAAAACGAGCAAAGAACCTTACAAAAGCGTTCCCTGTGTTTCTTAATAAATTTTGATTTCAAATTTTTTGATGAATATTTATTCCTCGTTTTTATTAATAAGTACCTACCTACACAAAAATTAAAATTTATTAAGCAGTTACATTTCATAGTGTGTACTTGTGTAGTTCAAAATGTCCCCATCAAATTAGAAACCAAAGAAGCAAAAAGCGCTTTAGAGCGGGCCCCTGCGGTGCCCGCGGAACCATGCTCAGTACGCCACTGCTGTTAGCTGTTGAAACTTTGATATCTTTCTAGGGTGCGGGACTCCTTTAAGAGCTTTAAATTGTAGCGAGTGCTTCTCTTACCTTTTTCTTTTTTGTATTTGAGATTGATTCTTGCTCTTATTTTTGTGCCTACCCAGAGACTATTTTACTTTAAATCAGGCCCGAGGCACTACTTATTTTTCGGGCCCCTAACAAAAATTTATATAAATAGTAATAATAATAATAACTTTTTTAAATGTATTAATTATTGAATAGAAATATAGTTGCACCAAAAATTTAAATTTCTAAGATTGCAATTTTTAATTAATAAGATTTTTAATACTTACCTATTTAATATTGCAATAAATAAAATTTATATTTCAATAATTAAACATTGTTTGAAGTGCAAAAACTACCGTGGTGTTTCTCTGTACTATGTACAGCATATAAAGTCCTCACATAAGTATAGCGGCTCCAACCACTAGCGGAAAATATCATTGGAGAGTTTCAGATGGGCTTCAGACGGGGAAGATCGACAATGGACCAAATATTTACAGTCAAGCAGGTCTTGATCAAATCATGGGAACACGACATTGATGTTCACAACCTGTTTGTAGACTTCAAACAGGTATATACGACTTAGTCGAAAGGAAGAGACTATACTTTGGCTGAATTCGCAATACCACACAAGCTAATTAGACTCATTAAAGACACAATGGATGAAACTCAGGCATGTGTATGAGCACAAAATCACCTGACAGACTTTTTCAAAATCTCGCAGCGATTGAAGCAAGATGTGCTGGCCCCAACATTGTTTAACCTGGCACTGGAGTATAAGTTAGGCAAATGCATACTGAACGAGGAAACCTACTGACCAGCAGAATCGTTTAACTGGCAGCTTATGCTGATGATATTAATATTATGAGTAGAACATCAACAGGAGCACAGGAAACATACGCAGAGTTAAAAACGCAAACGAAAAGGCTAGGTTTGGAAATTAACACAGAAAAAAAAACAAAAATAATGATACAGACGAGAAGAAATATATTCCCACAAAACATTATACATGAAGATGCCATTGCAACGGTTGGAAAGTTTACATACCTGGGAGTAGAAATATATGCCGATGGATTAGAAGATAGAGAAATACGAAGGAGAATAACGCAGGCAAACAGAGCTTATTTTGCCCTTTTCCATATATTTCGGTTTAAAAGTGTTCACCGAAATACAAAGGTGCGAATCTATAAAGCCTTCATTCGACCAATAGCATGCTATGGCAGTGAAGCATGGGTTTTGAAAGAAACATCAAAAAACAAACTCGACACATTCGAAGCTAAAGTACTGAGGAGAAAACTAGGACCTGTGAATTCGATACAACAATCAGCTTTATCAACTTTATAAGGAAACACCCCTGTCAGACTTCATTAGAATACAAAGATTGCAATGGGCCGGACATGTGATAAGAATGGGAGAGGTTAGGCTACCAAAAAGAGCACTGAATGCTTGGATGCAGAGAAAGAGACCGGTTGGAAAGCAAAGAAAGCGCTGGGAAGACACAGTTAGCAGCGATGCACGAACATTTTTAGGAGTCCATGTATGAAGGGAAGCAGTGGCAGATAAACAAGGCTGGGGGGGGGGGGCGAAAAATAATGGAGGCCAAGGCTCAATTTGGGCTGTAGTGCCGTAGAAAGAGAAGAACAGATTGGGAGGACGAACTTCCTTTTTGCACACTGTTGTGGGGTGTAAAATATGATAATATTGCATCTTTTTGTGCCTACCGTTATCTTGATTTTTGTTTTTTTTTTTCGTTTATCACTGCCACTTAAATGTTTGTAACTCATGATAATAACGAAACGATTACTTAGTTAAGAAAAATAAGTGTTCAAAGAAATTTAATAAAACGACTAGGTATTTAATGATAAATGAATAGATTAGTTGAGCTTACTTAAAAAGAACAGGACTGAAAACTAATACAAGCAAGCAATACTTTATCTTTGCAAAAAAACGGCATCAAACTATATATTAAATTTAAAAGTGCATTTTGAATAAATATGACAAAAATGTGTCTATACCTCTTGTAAATCTTACCTTTTGTTAATCCTTCGAAGGGGTGTTTAAATGTTGCTTATTTTTAAAATGCCGACAAGGCAATCTACCTACTCTTATTGCAGTTTTATGATAACAACGGTTTATGGATATAACTCTAACCAAATTTGTTAGAATTATATTGTATCATTTCCTGTTCGTAAAATGAAATAATTTTGAAAATTTAATTTGTTTTTTCAATAAAAATATTCTTTTGGTGATCTTTTCGGGCTCCTTTAGAATGCGGGCCCGAGGCAGGGGCCTCATGGGCCTAGTGGTAAAATAGGCCCTGTAGCCTACCAAACCAAGAAGTGCTCTGAATCTATATCAGCCTCCCGATAGGTATGTACATATTATGCATAGGTATTAGTACTATAGCCGACTATAGGTATATATTTAAAAGAAAACAATCGTCAAATGCACAGCCCTTGCTAAGTCCAAAATACGGTTAAATTTTGGTTATTTCCCTTGGACTAATAATTAATATTTTAGGTAATTATTATATTAATTAATTAATTATTATATATACAGATAATATCCTAGGTAGTTATTTTGTATTTTTGGAGTGATTTTGTCTATCTCTGATGAATTTTTAATGGTAAGGTGGTTGACTTAATTCTGTATTTTATTTTATTCGTAAAAAAAAGGTTTTTACATTGCAATTACACACAACATATAAAATAAGCGTGTGATAAATCAATTTGTCTTCAAATTTTCAGTGCTTAAAATCGTTACAAAAAAAATTAATAATTCATACGAGCACCCCAGAATTTTCCCAAAGGTACACCCGTTAAAAAGTCTTGAAGGGATTAAAATAAGAATCGTCTATTGTTAATCAGTCAACTATTGTTATTTTCTCAATACCGGTGGACAGAGGTAAACATCTTTGAATGATGTTTGACACTGAATATGTGACAATTAAATAGGAAGAATAACAAATGAATGTAATGAAGTCTAATCGTAACATCAGTTGATACTAAAATAACAGAGCATACAAATAAAGACAAAAAAATTAGAAAATAATTTATTCACAAATATTAAAATACTTAATCAAAAAACGTTTTAAAAAGAGTGCGAACTTAATAGTAGGAGGGGCAAGTACACTAGGAAAAATGAAAGATTACCCATGAACGAACATATTATAGAACACGCTGTATTTTTCTGTCACCGTGTCACAAAAAAAATTGGCCAACGCAAGTACATGTAATACTTATATAAGCTGTTCTTATAGTACTGGTACTAGTTCATTATTTTCTGGAACATAGAAAAGATGTGTTTAATATGATCGCTCATAGATAATCTTTAATTTTTCCTAATATAGGTATGCTAAATTTGCAGCTACTCAAGCGTTATGGGGACCAATTGAGTTTTGAAGATTATGTCCCAAATCCAAGTTTAAAAAGTTAAGTTTTCAATTTTAGGGGGGACTTTCCATTTTTTAATTTAATTTTCCATTTCCAAGAATCGATTTTTTCGATTATAGCGCCATCTATTCATATAATTCGAAAAAATCTGTCGAATAAAGTTACTTATTTTTACGTAAGGAATCAAAATCTGCAGTAAAAAAAATGGGGGTTTTATTTAAGATTTTAAAGTAACCACCCACCATACCTCCGTGAATAGTCGTGTTTGATGTCATTCGATAGATTTTTCTACCGTTTTTGATGTCATTTCAGTTTTTTGATCTGATGTCCATTACGCGAAATATCGCCGGGATCCTATTTAAAATTTTAAGGTTACCCCCACCCCTCTCCGTGAGGGTCGTATTTGGTATCATTCGATAGGTTTTTGAAAAATATTGAACACGTATTTTTCAGTTTTTCGATGTGCCGTTCACTTCGCGAAATATTCTATTTTTTTTAAGAAACTTTGTGACTCGCCCATTTTCTTACGACCCGCTTAAATCGTCAGCTTTTTGAAAGATATATGTTACAGTTCAAGTTGATTATTCACTTGGAGTTGACTATTCCTAGTTCGAGTCAACTCAAACGGCTGGTTTTAGTAAAAGTTGATTTTATAAAATGAATATTTTTATTCAACATTTTTTAGTAAAAGTAGACTCCAACTAGAATAAATATACTCTTCCCAATGTCATTTAGTAATAGTTGATTCTTTCCCAAACATTAGGTCAACATTTACTAGTCAAAGTGTCAAAGTACCCTCGAACTAGGGTGAGTATATTATGTGCGTCTTAAAAAATGTAAACCCATTAGGCCTGGATCCCGTGTATGAAAAAAAAGTTGATTAATAGCAAGCTGAAAATTTGTTAATAGCTTAAGGGTGTCTAGTCGGACAAACTTTGATATATGGGAACACTGGAACAGGGGAAGTTTTAATTGTGGAACAGGTTAAAAAATTGGAACGGTCAGACCACGAAAACGGCACATGTATTTTGTCCGACAGAACAGACTTAAACTCTCCGAACAGAGATTAAACTCTCATGCAAAAATAAGACTGCTATTTATCACCAAATGGCCGTTTTAATGAGTGGAACATGTAGAATATGTCAAATGACAGGAATTATGACAGGTGATAAATAGCAGTCTGATTTTTGCATGAGAGTTTAATCTCTGTTCGGAGAGTTTAAGTCTATTCTGTCGGACAAAATAAAAGTGCCGTTTTCGTGGTCTGACCGTTCCAAATTTTTAACCTGTTCCACAAATAAAATTGCCCCTGTTACAGTGTTCCCATATATCAAAGTTTATCCGACTAGACACCCTTAAGCTATTAACAAATTTTCAGCTTGCTATTAATCAACTTTTTTTTTCATACGCGGGATCCAGACCTACATCTCACGCTCACTTTATCTGGAAGACGATGGTTCACGTCCAACAAATTTATCGGTAAGGATAAAGAATAGTTAAATATAATAGTTAAATAAATAAAGTTTAAATAAAGATTATATTATTTGTTGCTAAATGGCAAGGAGCTGTGTCAAATTATTTGCTTGTTTTCTCAAACGCTCATCTTTTAGCTTCTCGTGAAAAAGATCCGCATGGTTTTATGACATTGTAAAAACAATCAACACGAATGTAACTTATTAAAATTTAAAAAACCTAAAATTAAATAAAAAATAAAAACTAAGTAAGTATCTGAAAATCTCAAGAAGCGGAACCATCACAAATATAAACAACCCTTCTAGAAATAAAATGTTAATGGGTATATTCAAATCGTGATAAGTAGTTGAAACAGTTAAAACAAAGAGATGCGCGTTCATCAAAAAATCACGTGAGATTCAAAATTTGCTGAATCGATCCAGGAATGGTCAACTCAAACTAGAAAGAGTTGATCTCTTTTTCCCGAGATCTACTTTCACTAACAAGAGTTAGGGAGAGTCTACTTCAACTAGTAAAAGTTGAATTAAATGTTTAAAATCCAACTCTTACTGCTCGTTTTAGTTTGAGTTGGCTCTAACTATGTAGGAATAGTCAACTCTATCTGAAAATCAACTTGAACTGTAACATATACTACACTGTTTTGCATGTATGTACTTAACATACCTTATCTGAATCTGACGATTTCAAGTTTTTCTAAGGATAGTTTTTTTTCGTATCCCCTTTAACGAAATTTCCTGTATTAAGAGTCCATATATGGTAAGGGTAGTTTTACAGGCTACAAGGTTTCTCCCTATGTCATTTTCTTACGCGCTCGAGTAACTGCAAAAATCCCCGCTTGGGCTCCCTTACCATAAGTAAACAATGTTTGTTCAAAATACGTGTTGTCTTTACTCTTTTTAAATATACAAAATATTTATAAAAGATACGAACAGGGACAAACTTCCTCTGTTTAAGATCAGTTTAAAGAACCAAATAGACAAGACGAAAAGGGCGGGTTCGTTGGAAAAAATATTCCCATGAGATTTTTTTGCTTAGGTAATCACATTCGTGAGACATCCCAAAATAAGGTTCAAGAAGTCGCTCACGTGAAAAGTGGTCCAATTTTTTTTAACAATTTTTTTAATCAAATAGCAAAAATCAATATTTTAGGCCCGGACAAATTTTTTTTAGGCTTTTGGACCATTCTGGACAAAACAGATCTCTTATAATTTTTCTCTGTTGATCGTTTTCGAGTTATAAGCAATTTAAAATTGAAAACAACGAAAAATGTCGATTTTTAAGGCTTAATGACTCGGTTAAAAGTTATTATGACAGTCAGAAAGTGACTAAATTAAAGATTAAAGCCACCCCTACAAGATCCTGAAGAAATTTTTGTCATTATTTTATTACTAAGCTGTTATTTATAAGTAATAATAATGAGCGCCATGCACGTATTAGGCGGTTGTCGATGGTGAGTGCGAGAGAGATGCCATTCCGGCAGTCAATGGTGCATCTTACGCGCACTCACAGCCGCGTCAATATGATCTTACCGCTCATTGTTAACAGTTAAAAATAACAGCTGAGTAATAAATTAATAACACAAATTTGTTCAGGATCATGTAGGGGCTTTAAACTTTCGATTTAGTCACTTTCTGACTTTCATAATAATAATTTTTAACAGAGTTATTAAGTCGTAAAAATGGCCATATTCGCATTTTTCAAATTTTAAATTGCTTCTTCTCTTCTTCAGGTGCCGTCCTCGTTCCGAAGTTTGGCTATCATCAAGGCTATGCGTATTTTTGATACCGTAGATCTAAATAATTGGCAGCTGCTGCACTTGTACCAATCTCTTAAATTCTTCAACCATGAATGTTTTCTTCTGCCAATGGATCTTTTACCCATTATTTTTCCCTGAATAATTAATTGTAGTAGCTGGTACTTTTGTCCCCTCATTATATGTCCCAAGTATTGCAGTTTGCGCTTTTTAACAGTAAGCGCAAGTTCTTTTTCTTTCTGCATCCTTCGCAACACTTCCATGTTTGTCACTCTCTCTGTCCACGATATTCTCAGTATCCTGCGGTACATCCACATCTCGAATGCTTCTATTTTCCTTGTATCGATCTTTTTCAGTGTCCAAGCTTCCATTCCATAGAAAAGAACTGACAGCACGTAACATCTCATCAGGCGAATTTTAAGATTTAAACTTAGCTCTCTTCCGCATAAAACTGTTTTCATTTTGGTAAAAGTAGCTCTAGCTTTTTCTATTCTGATCTTGATTTCTTCAGAGTTGTCGTTGTTTTCATTAATCACAGTTCCCAGGTAATTATATTTTCTAACACGCTCAATTCTTTGATCATGTACGGTTATGTCAGAAAAATTTTGTGGAGATTTCGACACCATCATTATTTTTGTTTTTTTGATGTTAAGTGATAAACCGAACTTTTCGCTGCACTCTACTATTCTGTTTATCAGTGTTTGGAGATCTTCCGGGGTTTCTGCTATTAATACTGTGTCATCAGCGTATCTCAAATTGTTTATTAAAGTGCCATTTGTTTTAACTCCTATATCTTGGTCAGCAAGGGCTCTGTTTATAATATCTTCTGAATATAAGTTAAACAAGGTTGGTGAAAGTATGCATCCCTGCCTTACGCCTTTTTTGATCTCGAGTTCCTCGGTTGTTTCCCGTTCTACTCTTATATTCGCCTTCTGGTTATAGTAAATATTGAAAATAATTCTGAGGTCCCTTTTATCCAAGTTTTTCTCTACCAACAGTCTCATCAGGTGTTCGTGGCGAACTTTATCGAACGCCTTGTTGTAGTCAATAAAGCACATATATATATCCTGGTTAACATCCAGGCATCTTTGGCACATGATATTAAGTGCAAATAGTGCTTCCCTTGTTCCAAGCCCGTTTCGAAACCCGAACTGAGTATCACTGATGTCAGCGTCTAGTTTTTTGTGAATTCTTGTATGTATCACTTTAAGAAATACTTTTAGTGTGTGTCCCATTAAGCTTATTGTGCGATGGTCGGTGCACAGTTTTGCGTTTGTTTTCTTTGGAATAGTCACAAAAGTTGACAGAAGCCATTCCTTAGGTATTTCTCCCGTTTTATAAATGCAGTTAAAGAGGTCAACCAAAACATTTACTGTTTCGTCTTCCACAAGCTTAAGAAGTTCCGATGGAAGTCCATCTGGACCCGGTGATTTGCCATTTTTCATTGTTTTTATAGCATATAGTATTTCTTCTTTAGAGATTTTTGGTCCTTCCTCACCTTGTATGTTACCAATATCATGATCCTCTCTTTCATCGGCAAAGAGTTCTTCTATATAATTCTTCCAGGTCGTAAGCTTTTCTTGTAGGTCAGTTATTATTTGTCCATTTGCGTTGTATAGCACATTGGGATTAAATTGCTTATAGTTCGATAAATATCAACTTTAGAGAAAAATTACAAGATAACTTTTTTGTCCAGAATGGTCCAAAAACCTAAAAAAAAATATGTCCGGACCGAAACAATTTATTTTTGCAATATGATTAAAAAAAATTTGAACCACTTTTCGCGTGGGTGACTTCTTGAACCTAATTCTGGGATGTCTTACGAATGTGATTATGCAAAAAAATCTCATGGGAGTATTTTTTTCAACGAACCCGCCGTTTCCGTCTTGTCTAAAATACGAACCAGACATTTCGTTAACACTACACTAAGTAAATAATTGCGCCTATGTTTATTAAACGCACACATGTGCATGCAAATTTATGCAGATTGCACTAATCGTATATGGGCATGTAATTTATACCCAAGTGGAAATTTTAAGTAAAACTGGAACTGTTTTAATGTTGAAGATTTAGGTCACGTATGTTAAAGAACGCTGTGTTTTACAACCTAGCGTGTCGTTAATGTTAGTTTGTATATAAAAGTAAAGTTGCTATTAGCTCTAATGACAAATAGAGAACGACGTTTCTAACCCTAAAAGAGAAAATTTAGAAGCACTTAAATAGTAGTCCGAATGGGATGATTTGCAGGATTAACGCAGTAATGTTATTTAATAACTAATCTCCGTCTACCGAACAGACGGAGTAATCACGTGAATAAATCAAAATATTTCTTTAAAATACCTTAACTTACGCCCTTGTACATAATACTGATAACAACAATACCGAATACCTTGTGATCGGTATTGTGTACAAGGGCGTGAGTTAAGGTATTTTGAAGAAATATTGTGATTTATTCAAGTGATTACTTTGTCTGTTCGGTAGACGGAATATAGTAGCAATAGCTACTATAAAATGATTTTTTATAAACCATTCGCGAGTTTTTTTTTGGAATAAGGGACATGTTGCTACTATTTCATTAAATAATGATAGAACCGTCAATGCTAAATGGTATACAATGTTTTATTTGCCAGACATGTTTGATGAACCCTAGAAAACAATCGGAATCGTCGCATCCTCTTGCATCAGAACAATGCCAACTCTTAGAGCGGGTTGACACGATACAAGAATTCTTACAACTTGTACAAGTGTACTTGAACTAAGTTGGTTTCCACTGTTAAACGACTTGGATGTAAAATAACCATATGGAAGTGATTGTGGAAGGTGTTCGAGTGGTTTGAGTAGAAAGTTCGAGTCATACTCGACCATAATGCTTCCTCAGATTCGTATAGTTCCATGAATCTAACGTTCTCCTTGTCAGACCATTTTCTCATGTGTTTACTTCTAGTTTACGATTTTTCGACACCGACGCCATTTTAATTTTACGACACTACTCGGATCCAAGAAAGTTGGCCAACCTCCCACTTAACTTATAGAATCTGTTGTTACAAGTGTGCTTGAACGAATAGGTGACACGATCAAAATAGCTTCTAAGTGTTGCGCGCGCAGCGTCCAAGCAGGCTTTAACCAAGTTTACTTGAAATGTGACCAATAATATTACAGACCGTCCAATTTCACTTTAGCCATGATTTTAGCTGAAAGGTCATGACAACAAAGACAGACAATTTTGTCTCGTCGTTGAGAGAGAAGAGCGTCTCCCTAACCTGCTCCATCAAAAACCAATGCGCATCACAATGTCAGAGTCAAAGTATAAGTATTTGGTCAGCCTATACAGCCGACTTTAGCCTTCTTACAACCTACTGGAAAATAATCCATTACCTAATAACAGCAATATGGACCAAGGAGCAAATGCCGGAGGAATACACAGTACGCCTTATACAGCCAATATATAAAAAAGGGATAAGAGGGAATGCCAGAATTATAGACCAATTACATTGCCAAATGTAATATACAAAATTCTTTCTGGTATAATATACAAGAGATTGTTTTGTTAGACCACTCCGAAAATATAACTGGTGATTATCAAAATGGATTCAGACCAAATGGAAGCCATTACAGATAATATATTCATATTAAGAACGGTACAAGAAAAAGTTTATGAATACGACATAGAACTATATATGTATATAGACTTTAAACAAGCTTTTGATAGTGTAGAAAGAGACAAAATGCTGGAAGACCTTCATAATTTAGGTATACCTACAAAATATATCAGGCTCAAGAAAATGATGTTGCAGGATTCACAAGCCGCAGTGAGAGTAGATGGAGAACTGACTTCCCTGTTTGACATCAGCATGGGAGTGAGACAGGTAGACGCTCTATCAACCATTCAACTTAGTCCTTAAGGCAGTCATCAGAAAAACCAATGCGACCGGCCACATAAACACCAAAACAGAACAAATTACTGCGTATTCCGACATTAGTAGGAACGAGCCACGACTAATGGAAGCGTTCAAAGGGATTCTGGAGCACTAAAAAGGGGGCTTAAAATAAACGAAGCAAAAACGAAGTACATGACCGTCACAAGAACACCTGACAATGAAAATAATATCACAATAGACAACTATTATATGTATATACCATTGAACGTGTAGATGCCTTCACATATCTGGGCACAGTAAATCAATCTGAATAATTTAGTCCATGTGGTGAGACCGCTCCTGTCTGGAAAAATTTCTGATTAGGTTTCTTTGTGGATCCCTATTCAAAAATGTCCCCTTTAAACAAATATGAAGAGTGCCGGATGGAATTTTTGGGCAGAAATTGTTTAAAAAAATTTTTAAACAAATACAAAGATCACTCTTTTTTGCTCCATAGTAGTATATATTTTTAAGTTTCGTGGGTCATTCTAAACAAGAAAGGTATCTTGTAAATTTTCTCAAAAATTGATAGTTTTCGAGTTATAATCAATTTAAAATCTGAAAAATAAAATACTCATTTTCGAGGCTTAAAAACTCATATTTAAATTAGTATTTTTGAGGTTTCCAATACTTAAATTGAAGTTTAAACATTCAGCTTCAAGATTCTGAAGAGTGATCGCGTCTAACCTTAATTTAAATCGTTGTTTTTTAATTGTTAAATATGCATGTCCATCCGATTTTTTTGCCGGTGTGGCGCGCTCGCGCTCTGTTCCAAAAATCTCAGGAGCAATAGGAACAATAATTTTTCTAGGGCCGTACGTTTGGAAAAAAGCCACAACAAATAGAGTTATATCAATTTTTATTTAGGAGTGAAAATACACAAATTAATTCTTTGACAAGGTTGTCAAAACCAAACTTTCAGTAGTAATTGCACAAGAGCTCTGAAATTATTGAATTTTTCCCGAGTGACACTTTGACAGTTTTAATTTCACGAGCCGAAGGCGAGTGAAATTATGTCAAAGTGTCACGAGAGCAAAAATTCTATATTAATTTCAGAGGTCGAGTGCAATTTGTTGCGATTATTTCATGAATAAAACTGTTCAAAACCAAAATTTTATTGTTGTTCTGAAGCTATTTTGCTATTTTACTATCTTTCAGTAAAGTCGTCCCAGGAACGCAACTCATAAATATTGGCAATATCATTTTAAAGTCTTCTACTTTAAAATGTATCATATGTATCTGAATTGCCGATATAAATGAGTCAAATTAAATAAATTATTAGAAGAATTTTTTTTACTAAGCAACAACATTTTTGTTTCCATTATAAATAGTCAAAATTTTATTGTAATTTATTTATGTAAGTACCATTAAACACACAGTTTTTATAAATATTTGACGATTGAAAGTCATCACTTTTATAATTTTTAAAACATTAATTGTCATTAATGTCACTGAATGTATTTTTTCGTAGCAACGAAGGGCATCTGACGTAATATACTTAACGACGGGAGATTATCAAAAATTATCGATTTAATTCAGATTTCTGTAGCTTTCTATTGGTCAGAATCTCCTATGAATGAAATAATCAATATAATTGGTTAGGTACCAAGACGACGATATTGGTTTCCATAACGACGATTCAAAAACATTGTCTGAATTATCAGTAGTAATTGCACAAGAGCTCTGAAATTCTATATTAATTTCAGAGTTCGAGTGCAATTTGTTGCGATTATTTCATGAATAAAACTGTTCAAAACCAAAACTTTATTGTAATTTATTTATGTAAGTACCATTAAACACACAGTTTTTATAAATATTTGACGATTGAAAGTCATCACTTTTATAATTTTTAAAACATTAATTGTCATTAATGTCACTGAATGTATTTTTTCGTAGCAACGAAGGGCATCTGACGTAATATACTTAACGACGGGAGATTATCAAAAATTATCGATTTAATTCAGATTTCTGTAGCTTTCTATTGGTCAGAATCTCCTATGAATGAAATAATCACGTTAATTTCAATAAATGAACAAAATAAGATAAATTTGAAATCAATTAGTAAATAATATCTAACTATTAGTTCATTGCACGTACTATAACATATTATAATGCCATATTACAAGGTATGTATTCTACTTTCCCGCACGCCATGCGGAAAAATGCATCTTTCGGAAACTAAATGCGTGCTCAAATGTGGCTGTTTTAGCACGGCCGTAGAAAAAATATTTTTCGGAGGAAAATAGGAGATTTTTAAAACAGAGCGCGCCGCACCGGCAAAAAAATCGGATAAACATGCATATTTAACAATTGAAAAACAACGGTATAAATTAAAGTTAGACGCGATCACTCTTCAGAATCTTGAAGCTGAATGTTTAACCTTCAAATTAAGTATCTGGCAATCTCAAAAATACTAATTTAAATATGAGTTTTTAAGCCTCGAAAATGTGTATTTTCGCATTTTTCAGATTTTAAATCGTTTATAACTCGAAAACTATCAACGTTTAATAAAAATTACAAGATACCTTTCTTGTTTAGAATGACCGAAGAAACCTAAAAATATATGTTCCAGAGCAAAAAAAGTGATCTTTTGTATTTGATTAAAAAAATTGTTAAAACAATTTCTGCCCAAAAATTCCTCCCGTCACCCTTCAGATTTGTTTAAAGGGGACATTTTTGAATAGGAATCCAGAAAGAAACCGAATCAGAATTTTTTAGACGGGAGCGGTCTCACCACATGGACTAATTCCGTAAGTAGCGAAATTATTGCACGTATTTCCAGCGGGAATACATCGATTGGTGACATCGAAATTATTAGACAAAAGAACCAAAATGACTATCTACAGAACATTGATTAGACCCGTAGTAACCCATGGTTGTGAAACCTGAGTAATTACGAAAACAGATGAAGCCCAACTGGAGGAAATTCGAGAGAAAAATACTGAGAAAAGTATATGGTCCGGTGCAAGAGGAAGGCGGCACATGGGGAATCAGGAGAAATGACGAGGTTAATGAATTGGATAAAAGTTATGATATTGTAAGATTTATGAAAAGTCAAAGACTGTGACATGTTCAGAGACAAGACGATGCAAAAACAACAAAGAAAATATTAGAATAGAAGCCGATAGGAAGGCAAAAAAAGGAAGGCCCAGAACGAAATGGTTGGATGACGTGGAAGACGACTTCAAAACCATGAACATAAAACAACGGAGAAGAAGAGCACAAGAGAGATCTGAATGGAAAGACATAGTCAGACAGACAGAGACCCATCCAGGGTTATGATGCCAAAAGAAGAAGAAGAAGTACAGCCTACTCAGAACCGTGTGATTCATCTACGTTCTTAAGAATCAAATTACACGATAAACCTTTTAGTGGTTATGAGGTTATAAAATATGAGGCGGTCGAAGCATACAAATATCTCATTTCTATACTTATTTCGAACTGGTATGATTTGTTCCCAAACATGTTTTGATTTTAACTTCGTTGTGTCTACTGACATACTTTCTAAGTATTTTTCATATAGTCCAGAGAAATAAGGTTTTTGTCGGGACACTTGAGTAGCCACGTTGCAAATAGGTTTTTTGGGTAGGTACTACATACCTAATACATTATAAATACAAAAATGCCCGTCACAGTTCGGACGAGAATTTTAGTTATTAACAAATAAGGGTCAAAAATGGCAGTTTTTGACTTTTGGTCTGATCATTTGTTGCTTAGCTAATTGCAAAATAAAACTAAAATTTCGAAAATAAAAAATTTGCTATAACTTTTGCGAAAATTAACTTAAGACTTTGATATTGCATGAAAAGTTAAGACAACTAGTACATATCATGCACAAAAAATTTCTAGACGATTCGTCAATTAATTTAAATTTTATTCAATTTGTTTATCCCAAAGAGCTTTTTTGCAATGTTATTGTTCAGAAAATAATCATGATACAGCAATTCTCTGGAAACTACATGAAAAAAGAACAGTTATATTTTCAAAGAATTTAAAAAAATCAATCAAAAGTCATTTTTATCATTCCAAAAACATTTCACTAAAGTAGAGTCATCTTTGGCTTAAAACAGTTTGAATAAATTTGTTAATATTGACTGTGGAGTAAATTTACTTTGGGATTTCAAAAGCTGGTATTTTTACACGAATTTTCAAAAAAAACTTTTCGCCTAGGTTAACATTTTTTTGGACAAAGTTGTTTACCTTAATTTTATATGGTGTAAAATTAACAAATACATACAACCCTTAATTTTCACTCTTCTATCACCAAGCCCCATTTTTTAATAGCCATCTATATATTTACATCTATAAAATTCTCCTGTCACAGTGTTAGTTGCCATACTCCTCTGAGACCGCTTGACCGATTTTTATGAAATTATATATGAATATTCGGTAGGTTTTAGAATCGGTCGTAATCTATTTTTCGTATTCCTGAGTGATAAGGGGGGTTTCGCCTAACATTTTGTAATATTAGGTGGGGATATTTGTACATAACGTACTCTACAAGACTACAAGTACATACAAATTGAAGAAATTATGATTAAAATCCATCAACAAGCTCCGGAGATATTAATCGCAGCATATGTTTGAAGAATCAATTTCATTTTTTGAGTGCACGGATTTTAATAATTCCCCTCCACCGACCACGAATTGATTTCGTTAGGACGTAATTTTTAAAGCTTTATTAACCACTTTGTTGAAGTTCCAAGTTTACTCAAACTTTTACACATAAACTTCATAAACATATACCTTCAGCTTCAAAATGGCGCCAGGTAAGTTGATTAATTGTTATAAACAAATAAGCTGTGCATTAAAGCGGTTAACTTTGACGCTAACAAACCTAAACGATAAGTTTTTTTTGAAAATTCGTGTAAAAATACCAGCATTTTCAAATCCCAAGGTAGTTTTAATCTCGAGTCAATATTAACAAAGTTCAAATTGTTTATAAGACAAAAATGACTACTTTGGTAAAAAATTTTCGGAATGATAAAAATGACTTTTTATTGATTTTTTTAAATTCGTTGAAAATATAACTCTTCTTCTTTCACGTGGTTTCCACAGAACTGCTATATTATTCTTATTTTCTGAACAATAACATGGCAAAAACTTTGGGATAAACAAATTGAATAAAATTTAAACTAATTGACGAATAGTCTTGAAATTTTTTGTGCATGATATGTACTAGTTGTCGTCAACTTTTCATGTAATATCAAAGTCTTAAGTTCATTTTCGCAAAAGTTATAGCAAATTTTTTATTTTCGAAATTTTAGTCTTATTTTGGAATTTCCGAAGCAACAAATAATCGGACCAAAATCAAAAACTGCTCATCCACTACAATAAGGATACTATAAATAAGATATTTAATTACCGTATATTTTACCTGTGGCGATTTAAACGAAAAAACTGCCATTTTTGACAATTATTTGTTAATAACTAAAATTCTCGTCCGAACTGTGACGGGCATTTTTGTATTTATAATGCATTAGGTATATAGTACCCAGAAAACCTATTTGCAACCTGGCTGCTCAAGTGTCCCGAACATGGCATATTTTTGCCTTATTTCCTTGGCGTAATAAGGTATCGTCAAACAACGTTGATTCATTAATTTATGCATTCGGTATTATTATCGTACATTTAGATATTAATAACATTGCATTGTAATAAATCTATAATGGTCCGGATGTTTCACACATTCACACGCTTGTAATACCGCAATATTCAAATCATCACCTCGTCTTTTTATTGGCATTTTATCGAATTGACTGAAACATCCTCAGATGAATCAGATGGTCTTTATCTAGAATTTCAAGATGACGCCACGCCAACCGCAACACCAACACCAGAGGTAGGTATACAATTATTGCTCATATTATTCGACGAAATTCGAGACGTAACTGTAATTTTAGAAAACGAACTGAAATTGGCGTTTCTTGTGCTACATGACTGCATACGTTTATCTAATTACTCGAAGATTGACCGTTTAATCTCACATTTAATTGGAAAACTTGGAAAGCAGAGCAGGATTCGCGTAAAATTTGATGAACCTCTATTGAATTGGAGAAGGTAAAAAATATAAGAACGTTGTCTGGAGAAAAATTAATGATTTCTTAACATAGCATCAGACGACAAGATTCTTGCAACTAAACTAAGATGGATTAAATTTTTTTCGTATATGTATTACATTTAGGTATTTTTTTTTTAAATTTCACTAATAATGGGAACAACGGTGAGAGCCATGATGTGTATTTAATGAAAATTATAGATTTACAAGAAATTTTTTCAGCTTATATATAGTAAATGTGTCTAAAACCAAGACAAAACTAAAAATGTCTGGAAGATTTGGTTACGTGGTTTATACCAAGTTAATAAATTAACATGAAAACCATACGCAGCAAATTTCTTAATTGATAGATAAATAACATCATCAAAAGCACATTCAAAGCCAGTGTATACAGAGTCAACATTGTAGGCTAGACTGTAACCACTATTTTTAATGATTCATTGTCAAAAAATTCATATGCATGCAAAGATTTTTCTCTGAGTTCATATATTGAGAGGAAGCCTTGTGTATGACTAGTATTTTTAAATAATACAGTGAGATATTATCACTCAAGCAAGAGTTTTATAAACTTGATATGAGATGTAGTTTTTATATCAGTTTTATCATCATGTTTATAATAAGAGAAAACGTAGACTTCAACAGAAGAGGGAAAATACCAAAATGAATTAATCAGTTAGGCAATTTAGTTAGCTATGGTATTAAAATAGTGCCATGCTTTTGTTTAAAAAATGATAAATACATAAGTAACTAGAAAATTTGGTATTTTAAGTACATATTTTGCAAAAATAGGTAGGTCATACCGGTACTATTTTAATGAATTTACTTAGTAAAGAACGACTTTTTTCATCCGTCTTTTTATTAAGTTATCTAATAATTTGTGCTCTTACGAAGATTCTTAGGGATAAAAGATAATTTAATAATTAAAAAAATTCAGAAAACTTAACAACTATTTAAATTTCGCGCATTTAACAATTTGAGAAAGGACAATACGTGAGAAAGGAAATAACATTTTCTTTTCTCTGAAAGAACCTGCTACGAAATATTAGAAAAAGAGATGAATGAAATCTGTAATGTCGTTTTCTACATAAAAGTAAATTTATTAAAATAGTAAATGTACAATATACCCATTTTCTACAAAATAGTAGTTCACATACCAAATTTTCTAGTAATTTTTTTGTTAAAAGTAGGCAAACAATAAAATCAAAATAACAATGTTGTAATAATACTCGTATGGCTTTTTAAAACTCGTTATTTTTCATATTACAACTTATTTTTTATACACTATGCAGGGGTGGAAAAGATACTTGATAGTTCGAGCCATTTTTCAAAATATGAAATTTTTCGCGAGCCGCAATTAAACCATTGTTTAAAAACTGTAAAAAAGATGTTAAATTTTTCTCTCAGAGTTTGGATTTCATGCATTTTAAAGTGAAATAAAATGGATCACGTCGTTGTTTCAAATATGCAAATAATTCTACAAGCAGCCTTTACTAATTCAGGATACTTCGATTTTTCATCATCTTTCCATCTTTTTCTGGGACTGCCTACTGATCTACCGTCTCTCAAAAAACACTGTCTTTAACGCTCTGTCTTCGTCTGATCTTACCACATGAAATATCCATCTTATCTTATCTTCTCTGTCTGCTAATGTTTTCAGTACCATACAGATTCACCATGTTGCGGCGCCTTCTCCACTCTCCTGTGTATTCATCTCTTTGAGGGCCAAATATAATTTAATACCAGCAGTTTATTTATTTACTGCTGATGTAATGTCCATGTTTCACTTCCATGTAACAATTGGGCGAGTAATTGACATGTACAGTCTTAATTTAGATTAGCAGCTTAGATCATAATAATGATGATACGGAGTATAATGCTCTATTTCACGCAACTATCCGTGCTGAGACCTCTTTTTATATGTGGTTGTCGTCTGTGATTATCGCCCCTAGATATTTAATTTCTTTTACTACTTCGAAGTTGTGGTCATTAATAGTTATGTTTTGCCTAACTCTTGGTCTTGGATTTTTGCTAAGTAGCATATATTTCGCCTCCTCTTCATTTATTCGAAGGTCCAGACCACCTATTTTTTCTTTGAGTTGTGAAAACACCTCTCTCACGTCTCTTGTAGAATGAGCGACTGCACCTATATCATCAGCAAAGGCCAACAATATTTTGTTTTGATCCTCTATTCGGAAATCCCCTGTCAGCTCAGATGATATTTTACTTATTACATATATTCTAAGGCTGAATTTAATAGCAACGGTGCTGAGGTCTCCTTGTCTAAGTCCTGATGTTACACTTAGTCTTTTATATTTTTTTGACTGTAATTTAAGACATTTTTAAACACAAAAATTAAAAGTAATTCAGGTATATTTATTGTGAGCCACAAATAATCCTTCAAAGAGCCACATGTGGCTCGCGAGCCACAGTTTGGTCACCCCTGCACTATGGCAATACTGGCGTGAATTATCTCTGTTGGGATATAAAACGATTGTCATTTCTCAAATTGTTAAAACGCGCAAAATTTAAATAACTATTAAGTTTTCTGAAATTTTTCAATTTTCTGCGCAATTTTCTAAATAGGCGAGGCAATGAAGCAATAAACCTACCATTTTTTTGCGGTTGGATGAATCTCAATCAAACGTTTTGCATTCGATTCATAAGAGCGTTAGAAAATTTTGTGAACTAAAGTGATAATGTCGAAATGAAAATTGCATTATTGAACAAGGAAAATGTATTTTCCAAAGTGTATTTCGAAGTGATGAAATGTAATAAATTTGTAATTCGGAAATAATTGACGGAAATGAATCCAATATTACTACTTTGTGGTTCTAGGGTCGCTGAATACCAATATCATGACGGCGATAATCTTCGAGCCATGGAGTGCCGAGGATGGAGTTTTATTGAAATTGGATACAAATTTAGTGCAAACTGATTATTCATGAGATTTTAGGGTCGATGATCAGGAACATCATGACGGCAATGGTCTCTAAGGCACCTAGTGCTTATGACGGGCCTCATCTCGTTGAGTCTTATAGAAATTCGATACATAATCAGTGAAAACTCATTATTTGGAGGTTTTTGTGATCGATGAATACGAATATTATATCGACGAAGGTCTTCGGATGTCGAGAACAGGATCGGTCTCCTGGAGTTTTATATAAATTCAGTAAATCAATAATAAGTTCGTCCTGCGCACCAGGTGCCTCGGAGACCATCGCCGCAATGATATTTTTGTGATCAGCGACTCCAAAAATCCAGGACACGAGGTTCGTTTCGTGCACCGGGTGCATCAGAGATCATGGCCGTCGTGATATTCATATAGGGCTTTAGTTCACAAAATTTCGTAATGATCTTACAAATCGAATGTAACAAATTTCATTGAGATCCATCCAACTGTAGAAAATTGGTAGACTTCTACGATACGGTATTTCTTTTCGTAAAAACCTTCTACATAAGAGGCAACATCAGCGCGAAAACGCGTTTCAAGATTGCAACTTTAATTTTGAACATTTTGTCAAGATATTGGGCACAAATATTCGTAATATAGTAAAGAATGGCGGTATAGAGCCCAATTTGAGTAATATGTTAGTACATATGTGGAAATTACTCTATAATTAAATAAAATATTACAAAAACGAGCATGTACCATCGATTATCTATAATAATAATAAATCGAACTTGACTGACTTGGCAATATTTAGCGCGCCGATGAATATAATAATATTATTGTCATCACAATATTGTGCATTCGTTTTTAATAGTATAATAACGGTATATTATAGTGTCGCTGTCACTGTCGTACTGCCGACGCTCTGTTGCCGCAGTCTTGAAAGTTTCTGCAGAACTTTAAAAAATATATATTGACGACGCGCTGATGTAGCCTCTTAATAGAAAACTTTAAAAAAATATGAATGAAATCGGTAAAGTTTGGCGTGACTAAGGGAAATAGGGATTCACTATTATATTATCTAGATTTTTTTTTAGGAACATATATATATATAATATGTACAGTAAAACCTCCGTTAACCGAAACCTTTTTGACCGAAACATCGTTTAACCGAAATGGCTGACAGTTTCAATAATTTCTTCAATAAACAATAAATTAAAAAAAAAGCAATAAAATTAACGAAAATGAACATGTTTGGAGTGGAACAAATCCACCACTTAAAAATCAAGTGGTGGATGCTAAAAGATGAGAAGGAAGGTGTCTATTCAGGGAAAGAATAGTAGAAAAAATATGTTGGAACATGAAAGGAAGCCCTGACTCAATTTGGAGAAAATTGGCCAATATTATTAGAGAGACGGCTATTGAAATACTTGGGAAAACGTCAGGAAAGAAGTTTGAGGATAAAGAGACTTGGTGGTGGTCAAATGAAGTACAAGGAAAAATAAAAAAGAGAAAATTATATAAAAAGTGGCAAGAAACCAGATCGGACATAGATCTTCAAAACTATATAGTCGCCAAAAAGGAAGCGAAAGTAGCAGTAGCAAAAGCTAAAGCAGAAGCGTATTCAAACCTATACGATCAACTTGATACCAGGGAAGGCGAAGCAAAGATATATAAAATAGCCAAACAGAGAGCAAAGAAAGCAAGAGATTTTAATCAGATTAGATGTATCCGAGATGAAAATAATAAAATACTAATTCACGAAAAGGATGTCAAAAAAAGATGGAGAAAGTATTTTGACAGTTTATTAAATGAAGAATTTAACAGACAGCCTGTGGAGTTAACGGAGACAGTAACAGCAATGGTTACCAGAATAACAAACGAGGAAGTGGCTCAAGCGCTTCAAAAAATAAAGAAAGGAAAAGCAGTCGGACCAGATGATATTCCTGGGGAAGTATGGAGAGCATTGGGAGACACAGGAATAAGTTGGCTAGCAGGTCTATTTAATAGAATTATGGAAGTTGGACAAATGCCAGACGAATGGAGAAGCAGTATATTAGTACATGTCTACAAAAACAAGGGAGACATACAACAATGCACAAACTACAGTGCTATGAAACTACTTAGCCACACCATGAAAATATGGGAGAGAGTAATTGATAGACGGATACGTGAAGAAACCGAAATATCCGATAATCAATTTGGCTTTATGCAGGGCAGATCAACAACAGATGCAATTTTCATTGTAAGGCAACTGATGGAAAAATACAGAAATAAAGAGACCAACGCTCATATGGTATTCATTGATCTTGAGAAAGCATATGATAGAGTTCCTCGAGAGATTCTGTGGTGGGCACTCAATAAAAAAGGAGTCCCTGACGAATATGTAAAGATTGTGAGAGGTACCTATGTATGAGGGAGTAACGACTAGTGTTAGAACAGGTGTGGGAGAGACTGATAAATTTCAGGTGAAAGTAGGATTGCACCAAGGCTCGGTGCTTAGTCCTTATTTATTCTCATTAGTTTTGGACCAGATAACAGCGAAACTACAGGATAGTATTCCATGGTGCCTAATGTATGCTGATGATGTAGTGTTAATAGGAAATAGTGAAAGAGACTTAAAACAAAAACTGGAACAGTGGAGACAAGCTCTGGAGGAAAAAGGTTTAAAACTTAGTAGGACAAAAACAGAATATTTGGAATGTTCATTTAAAGATGGAGTTACTACAAATAAAATGGTAGGTTTAAGGTCCGTGAACTTAGCCCGAAAAAGTCGGGAAAAAAAATGCGATTGGTGCCATTCGTTTGTCCATTGATTGTCCACGTTTGTCCACCATTTTATTTCGTTAGTCCACCCATCAATTCTTTTTTATAAACAAAAATTTTTTTTCGGGCTAACTTCACAAATCCACAAATTTTCGAAAATTTAAAAAAACTCTTGCTATATTGTTTGTCCATCGTTTGTCCATGTTTGTCCACCACATAATTTTTTTTATCCACCCTCTGAAACAACCCCCTGTTAATTGTAATTATTTTTTTATTTCTTAATTCGGGCTAACTTCACGTTCTCTTATATGGGCATTTAAACGTTAATTCGGGTGCAGAATCACAACTACCCGTTTGTCCACCCCTTCGCAGCGTTTGTCCAACCCCTTAAAGTGCGAAACAACCCCCCGTTAATTGTAATTATTTTTTTATTTCTTAATTCGGGCTAACTTCATGTCCGTTTAAACGCGTATTTTAAACTTAATTCGGGTGAAGAATCACAACTACCCGTTTGTCCACCCCTTCGCAGCGTTTGTCCAGCCCCTTAAAGTGCGAAACAACCCCCTAGTTAATTGTAATTATTTTTTTATTTCTTTATTCGGGCTAATTTCACGTTCTCTTAAATGGGCATTTAAACGTTAATTCGGGTGCAGAATCACAACTGCCCGTTTGTCCACCCTTTCGCAGCGTCTGTCCAACCACTTAAAGTGCGAAACAACCCCCTCGTTTATTGTAATTATTTTTTTATTTCTTTATTCGGGCTAGCTTCACGTTCCCTTAAATGGGCATTTAAAAGCTAGCACGAATTCAGAAATAAAAAAATAATTACAATTAACAGGGGGGTTGTTTCGCACTTTAAGGGGTTGGACAAACGCTGCGAAGGGGTGGATAAACGGGTAGTTGTGGTTCTGCACCCGAATTAACGTTTAAATGCCCATTTAAGGGAACGTAAAGCTAGCCCGAATTAAGAAATAAAAAATAATTACAATTAACAGGGGGGTTCTTTCGCACTTTAAGGGGTGGACAAACGGGTAGTTGTGATTCTGCACCCGAATTAAGGTTTAAATGCCCATTTAAGGGAACCTAAAGCTAGCCCGAATTAAGAAATAAAAAAAATAATTACAATTAACGGGGGGTTGTTTCGCACTTTAAGGGGTTGGACAAACGCTGCGAAGGGGTGGACAAACGGGTAGTTGTGATTCTGCATCCGAATTAACGTTTAAATGTCCATTTAAGAGAACGCAAAGTTAGCCCGAATAAAGAAATAAAAAAATAATTACAAATAACGAGGGGGTTGTTTCGCACTTTAAGGGGTTGTACAAACGCTGCGAAAGGGTGGACAAACGGGCAGTTGTGATTTCACCCGAATTAACGATTAAATGCCCATTTAAGAGACCGTGAAGTTAGCCCGTATAAAGAAATAAACAAATAATTACAATTAACTAGGGGGTTGTTTCCAACTTTAAGGGGCTGGACAAACGCTGCGAAGGGGAGGACAAACGGGTAGTTGTGATTCTTCACCCGAATTAACTTTAAAATACGCGTTTAAACGGACGTGAAGTTAGCCCGAATTAAGAAATAAAAAATAATTACAATTAACAGGGGGGTTCTTTCGCACTTTAAGGGGTTGGACAAACGCTGCAAAGGGGTGGACAAACGCTTAGTTGTGATTCTTCACCCGAATTAACTTTAAAATACACGTTTAAACGGACGTGAAGTTAGCCCGAATTAAGAAATAAAAAAATAATTACAATTAACAGGGGGGTTGTTTCGCACTTTAAGGGGTTGGACAAACGCTGCAAAGGGGTGGACAAACGCTTAGTTGTGATTCTGCACCCGAATTAACGTTTAAATGCCCATTTAAGAGAACGTGAAGTTAGCCCGAATTAAGAAATAAAAAAATAATTACAATTAACAGGGGGTTGTTTTAGAGGGTGGACAAAAAAAATTATGTGGTGGACAAACATGGACAAACGATGGACAAACAATATAGCAACGCTGAGTTGTGATTCTGCACCTGAATCAACGTTTAAATGCCCATTTAAGAGAACGTGAAGTTAGCCCGAATTAAGAAATAAAAAAATAATTACAATTAACAGGGGGTTGTTTCAGAGGGTGGACAAAAAAAATTATGTGGTGGACAAACATGGACAAACGATGGACAAACAATACAGCAAAAGTTTTTTTAAATTTTCGAAAATTTGTGGATTTGTGAAGTTAGCCCGAAAAAAAATTTTTGTTTATAAAAAAGAAGTGATGGGTGGACTAACGAAATAAAATGGTGGACAAACGTGGACAATCAATGGACAAACGAATGGCATCAATCGCATTTTTTTGCCCGACTTTTTCGGGCTAACTTCACGGAGCTGTAGGTTTGGATAGTGAAATGATTGTGAAAAGCGATAGTTTTAAGTACCTAGGATCGGTATTACAGAGTAATGGAGAAATAGATGGAGATGCATGCAGTATAATTAGGGCTGTATGGATGAAGTGGAAAGAAGCGAGTGGTGTGTTGTGTGACAGAAAAATTCCAATGAAGCTGAAGGGAAAATTCTATAAAACATCCATAAGACCGGCTATGATGCACGGAACTGAATGTTGGGCAGTGAAAAATAAAGAGGAACAACGAATGCATGTGGCGGAAATAAGAATGCTTAGATGGATGAGTGGAGTGACAAAGAAGGATAAAATTAGAAATGAGTATATTAGGGGAAGTCTAGGTGTGGCACCAATTGATGCCAAAATGAGAGAGCATAGGTTAAGATGGTTTGGTCATGTTCAACGTCGAGACGTTAATCACCCAATACGAAGAATAGCTGAAGTGCAGATTCCTGGAAGGAGTAGGAGAGGAAGACCAAAGAAGACCGGGGGGGAGACGATAAGGCAGGACATGTTGGTAAAGGGGATTAACATTAATATGACCAAGATAGAATTGTGTGGAGAAATGCAATTAAGGAAGCCGACCCCGCATAGGAATAAAGCAAAGAGAATGATGATGATGAACATGTTTGGAGCGTTCTTTTAAGAAATCTTCTATTTTCTCTTGTATTTTCCTTTGACAACGATGTTTTGCAGCTATATCTCTTCAATAGATACTATGTAATTTGATACAAGAAGAATACAAAAAACAATGTTATTTTTAACCGAAATTCTTGTTATCCGAAACGGTCTTCCCCTAATTATTTCGGTTAACGGAGGTTTTACTGTATGTACAAATAGCCCATAATACAATTTAATTTTTAGTCCACAGTTTAAGCTGAACAATATTTCGCATTTCATGATAATGTTCAAACGCTCCCGCAATATTCGCGTGTCTAAATTACTGGGTTAAATGCCAACGTGATACTTTTATTTTTCGTTTTTAGTGATATATTCGCCATAAACGTTACAAAGTAACTAGCAATAAAGAATCTACTTGTGGTCTAAAACGATCATAATACTGGAGATTTATAATATACATTAATATTTACAAGGCGAATAATATTTTATAGTACTATTATTAAAAAGTTTATGTGATAGAATTTAAAGGTTTGACAATTTGGAGTTTTTAGTATACCTACCTGTTTATAACATCCTGTTAAATTTTATAACAAGCAGAAGGTTAAACTATGTTTTGCATTCATATTCGTTATACAGTATGGTGCAAATGAAAGGAATAAATTCGTTATTTCGCAAACCGGCCACATTAAGGTGATACAGTAGCGATCAACAGGTAGCCAAAACGCGTTCCAAGATTGCGGCTATAATTTTGAATATTTTTTCGAGATATTTGGCACACGTATTCGTAATATAATAAAGAATGGCGGTACAGAGCCCAATTTGAAAAATATATTAATATGTGGAAATTACTCTGTAATTAAATACAATATTTAAAAAACGAGCCTGTACCGCCATTAAGAAGAACAAAAAAATACACTTTCTTCAAATAAACTTTTTTATCCGATGCCTAGATTTTGTGTCATTTTGAAACTACTAACGAAATAAAAAATTTTAGTAGTTCCAAAATGACACAAAATCCAGGCATCGGATAAAAAAGTTTATTTGAAGAAAGTGTATTTTTTTGTTCTTCTTAATGGCGGTACAGGCTCGTTTTTTTAATATTGTATTTAATTACAGAGTAATTTCCACATATTAATATATTTTTCAAATTGGACTCTGTACCGTCATTCTTTATTATATTACGAATACGTGTGCAAAATATCTCGAAAAAAATATTCAAAATTACAGCCGCAATCTTGGAACGCCTTTTCGCTACCTGTTGATCGCTACCGTTTCCTCTTAAGGAAAAATCCCGAAACACGTCGATTGTTATTTTTAAATTATGATATTTTAGCATATATATCACACGAGTGACGTCATCCATCTGTGTGTGATGACGTAATCGATAAATTTTTTAAATGGGAATAGGGGTCGTGTGCTAGCTCATTTAAAAGTTTATTCAATTCTCTATTTAGTAATGGAAACATTAACGTAATTATTTAACGACATTAAGGAAAAATCCCGAAACAGGTCGATTTTTATTTTTAAATTATGATATTTTAGCATATATATCACACAAGTGACGTCATCTATCTGTGTGTGATGACGAAATCGATAAATTTTTTAAATGGGAATAGGAGTCGTGTGCTAGCTCATTTAAAATGTTATTCAATTCTCTATTTAGTAATGTAAACATTAACGTAATTATTTATACGGGGTGTTCAAAAACAATTTTTTAAATTAAATTAATTGACAAAAACGAAGAATGTGTGTAATTTATTTAATTCAAAATACTTTTTACTGTTATCACAAAACAGAAAAAAAATGTTTATTTGAAAAATAATTGTTTTTCGCTTAGATTCAATGTTCAAGCCAGCTCCCGCTAGGCACCTGCGTTTTGGAATTTTGAACATTTAATTTAACGACGTTCTACACCTTCGTTGCTGCGGGGTATGCCTCTCAGAGGAAAGGAGGGGTAACTTATATGCAAGCGAAAGTTGGATAACAATGCATTTATAGCAGAATACTCAAATCATATGTTTTAGTATTGAATACTTTATAAAAATAAATTATAATAAATTACGGAAATTACGGAATCAATTAGGGAATTAATAATAGTAAATAAATTAAAAATAAATGGTACGGTAAACAATCCTCATTTTTTAATGTTACAAAAAAACCTTTAATTTAAGCATAAATAATTAAAAATCGTAAATTTGGGTCAAAAGTTATTAACTTTTTAAGAATTCCCATAAGAGCCCATGTTAAAACTTAACTTTGACCCTTAATAGTAATTAAACGGCACGGTAAAACAATTTTTTAAAAACCAAGTCTTAGTTTTTTGAAGTAAACTATAACATACTAAAATTTCATGCAAATCCTTAATTCTTTGCCGAAGGTGTAGAACGTCGTTAAGCGAAAAGCAATGTTTATTCTTCAAATAAACATTTTTTCCTGTTTTCTGACAGTAGTAAATTACATACATTCTTCTTTTTTTGTCAATTAATTTGATTTGAAAAAATTGTTTTTGGACACCCTGTATAAACAATTATGTTAATGTTTATATTACTGAATAGAGAATTGAATAACATTTCAAATGAGCTAGCACAAGACCCCTCTTCTCATTTAAAATCGACCTGTTTCGGCATTTTTCCTTAAAGTCGCCGGTTTACGAAATAACGAATTTATTCCTTTCATTTGCACCATACTGTATAATTTTGTATGCACCTTTCGAAGTAACATAAAACTGGGATCCCATGGGAATGTGACGTAACACGCCAAGAGAAATAGAAAATATATGATAAGAAAAGATAAAAACTAAAGACTGTAATCAACTCAACGTGAAATAGCGTTATTTCTCTCAACATTTGTGATTTACGATCAATGGTCTAGGAACGAATCCTCAATTTGTCTCCCATCGTTTGTAGGTAAATGAACACGGTTCAAAGGAAGTCAGAAGCTGACACAGACTAGATACGTACCCTCAACTGCTGCAGTTTTAGTATGATTTAGTCTTTGAGTTACGTTGGCGTAAAGTTTTCTTGCGGTATCACGTACCGCATGCAAGTGATTACGTTTCTATAGTTCAAAACAGTACATTCTTTCATGTATTCTTTCGCTATTATGTCGTGTTTTTAAACCAAGAGGAGTAATTCAAATTTACCGCGCCGTAATTCTTGTTTGTAATTGATCCACCCTCAGGCAAGTTTACTACACTGTTATGAAATTTTAACACTAATGGCATTTATGAAATTTTGACACTATTCTTGTTCTCATGATCATTTTTCAGTGCGTCACAGTTTTTCGATTTCGCTCTAATGCATTAAGTTAGATGAGACGGAAAAAGCGGTAGCTCCGTGATTAAACACAAAAATAATGCAGCATTACAATGGTTATACAGTGAGCACGTAAAGGTTGGAATAAATTCATTTTCTCGAGAATGGACAATTTTGGAAAAAAATCCTGAAACAGGTCAATTTTTATTTTTAAATTACGACTTTTTGACATATATATATTATACTAGTGACGTCATCCATCTATGTGTGATGACGTCATCGATGATTTTTTTAAATGAAAATAGGGATCGTGTGATAGCTCATTTGAAAGGTAATTAAATTGTCTATTCAGTAATATAAACATTAACATAATTATTTATACAGGGCGTCCAAAAAAAATTTTAATTAAATTTATTGACATAAAAAGTAGAATGTGTGTAATTTATTTAATTCCAAATTCATTTTCCTGCTATCAGAAAACAGGAAAAATTGTTTATTTGGCAGATAAATATTGTTTTTTTGCTTAAATTCAATATTAAAGCAGCCACCAACCAGCCTCGTGACAGTTTAAACATTTAATTTAAGCGAAAAGCCATGATTATTTTTCAAATAAACATTTTTTTCTGTTTTCTGAGAGCAGTGAAATGTATTTTGAATTAAATAAATTACATACATTCTTCTTTTTATGTCAATAAATTTAATCCAAAAATTTTTTTTGGACACCCTGTATAAATATTTATGTTAATGTTTATATTACTGAATAGAGAATTCAATTACCTTTCAAATGAGCTATCACACGACCCCTATTCTCATTTAAAAAAATTATCGATGACGTCATCACGCGCAGATGGGTGACGTCACTGGTATGATATATATGGCAAAAAGTCTTAATTTAAAAATAAAAATTGATCTGTTTTGGGACTTTTTTCCAAAATTGTCTATTCTCGAGAAAATGAATTTATTCCAACCTTTACGCGCTCACTGTATACATAAGATGTCTATTCCTAACCTACCTTTGATTCGTTGATATTTAGAATGCGCGTTTTTTCTAGTCAATCAAATACACGTATTACGAACATTTGACAAAAACTTCGTCCATATTTGGCCATTTTTTAGAAGTGTCAAAGAGTCAAGTGACGGTTATTATTCAGGTCAGTATTTTGTGTACCTGTCATTTTGAAATTTCGAATTCGACTTCACTTGTGTTTCACAACGTCTTTGTGCATTATTTTGTGTTTTGGTTTAGAATTTAGTTCGTTAAAAGTTAGTCATTGGCGTGAGGAGACTAGAGACATTCGATTTGTACCGAAGAGTGCTAAATATCTCATGAGTAGATAGAATAGCCAACGTGGAGGTAATGAGACTTACGCATAAGGAACGAGAACTAACAAATAAGAAGAAAACTGAGATATATGGGACATGTGATCAGAGATGTATATCTAATACTCCAGGTCATTATGCAAGAAAAAGATCCATAGTAAGGAGACGTAACTCATGGCTGAAGAACCTTAGGAACTGGTTTGGATGTAATAACAATGAATTATTTAAAGCCGCTGTTTCAGAAATAAAGATCTCTCTGATGATTGCTAACTTTTGAAGCGGAGACAGCACCTAGAGAAGAATATAAAAACACAGTTTATGGACAGTTTTGTGTCATTTTTTAATGTTTCCATATTTATAAATTTAATTAACGATATTGTTTACTTTTTAATTTTATTCCCCTTTATAAAAAATACCTACATGTTAACATATTGTGTAAAAATCAAATCTACTAAATTACTAACTAGTTTAATTCCACAAGCTTTTCACCTATGGCTAAGTACGATTGTGGCATCGTGGCATCTGTCAGATTCATCAATAATTACATGAAATAAGTCTCGACACACCCAATACAGTATATGACGTCATAATTAATGACGCACTGAAAAATGATCATGAGAACAAGAATACTGACATTTCATAGGTTATTTAAGTTATATCGGCCATTTTTTGTGTTTTCTGCATTATTGCTTTAATTTTTAGATTGTTAGTCTACTTTTATATAAAAAAACAGTTGTTTTTATACCTAACTCTTTATCAACCAAAAAACAAGATGTATGTGGTGATTTTTCTAGTGACATTCCTGGGTGTGAATCTGTCTTTTAGTTTACTTCTCCTGGTTTAGAAACAAACCATAGTATGGCAGCAAGTTCATCCAGTTCTTCTACCTTCAAGTGGAACGCACTATTTTACTATTTTTGGGTTACCAATACTCAAGTTTTTTTTAATTCAGTTTATAAATTATTTTACCTCTAAAAAGATTGGTGAAGAATCTCCACCATTTTTTTTAGGGCATATACTAGTTCGCTCCGGCGGCCAGATTTTAATACCCTACAGAAAAGGGGTATAGGTAAATTCGCTCCGGCCATATATTTCTTTGAAAAGATAGTTTAAAAATGCATTTACTGGGTACACAATGAATAATAATTAATAGCCAGGGTCGTCGTATATAGACAATGTTTCCTTCATAAAGCAGGTACATACTTTATTACATTTTATTAATAAAAAATTTAATAAATATATCTCAAACTTGTATTTACCTAAATATAAGACTACTTCTTACTTAAAATTATATTAAAATTATAACCATATTATCACTAAAGAATTATGATGTTAGAGCTCATATTCCCTTGTTCAATATTTGATTGGGTTTTTACGTATAAGAAATTGCAAGTGATATTTATTTGTTTGAAAAGGTTGGTAATTAGTAGTCACCTGAAATTTTATGATAAGATAGAGGGGTGGTGCAAATCTCATCATTATTACTTTAGTTACGGTTTGAATGTCTTTAGTTCATGATAGAGAAATCTGAAAGTCTATGTTATTTATTGACAATTACAAGTATAACTTCCATAAAATGCTTGCTAATAATATTAAAGGTTGACAGTGTGTAGAAAGAAGTTGCGAAGCATTTGTTAAAACTTTAAATATTTGTAATGTAACAGTATACTTGAATAAAGCGATAACCACACCCATGAAAGTTTATCAAAAACAGTGTTAAACCGGCAAAAACTACAAGTAATGGTGTTAAGCGGAAGGCAATGGACGATTTGTGTGAAAAACCATTGTAATTGATACACAGCGAAATTAATCAAGCTGCATTTTTGCTAAGCACATTATTTTTTTCAACAAAATACTTATTTATTCAGTTATTTGAGAAAACGTGTTCTTCTTTTGTCGAAAAATAGACATTTTTACTCGCTAATAACTCGAAAAGTAATAACTTAGTTAAAAAGACTCTCTAAAAACAAAAGTTGCTTAGAATTAGTCAATTTATCCATTTTTGGAATAATTTCAAAAGTATTTTTTCTCACCCATGAGACCCTTGGGGGCTTTCACCCCCCAAGTAAAAGCAACCAACGGCACAAGTCCAACTTTGAAGTAAAGGGTAAGCAGAACCTAAAACGAAGAAAATTACACTCCAAAACGGTCATTTATTGGGCTAAATCTAAATAATCTAATTCCACTGCCTACATAAATATGTAACAACCAATATTCTATACAATTTCTATATAAAACACAAAAATCACAGTACCAATTTTGCCGATATTAATTTTCCTAGAACTTATAGATAATTACTTAATCCGCTTAACAATGGGAGCGAACTAGGTTATGGTTTTCGGAGCGAACTAGTATGTAATTAAGAGGGTTTTTTGACTTTGGGAGCGAACTAGTGTGCTCCGTTTTTTTAATATTATGAATACGTTCATAATTTTCTTAAAATAATAAAGTTTTGTTTTATTTGGGGCAGTATTTTATTCTACAGTAGTGTGAAGAATCATTCCGTAGTTGATGTAAAAAACAAATACAGTGTTATAGACATATTCATATTGAAAACAAAGGCAAATAGGCAACGGTATGACATACCGCATGTCAGAGTCTACGTCCTAAAACATCCGTGCCAGTTAGTTGGTAAGGGCTAATCTGTATTAGGCATTTTGTTATGTTAATAAAATTAGGTTTTTGAGAGAAATTTTGTAGAGAAATTTTTGAGAGGAAGTAATATATAGGTGAGACAAACTAGTTAATAACCTACTTCTAGGAAAAAGAATTCATCATGACAAACAATGGTCGACCTCGCGAAGATTATATTATTATAGACGCAGCGCAGGTATAAATCCAAATGCAGGAGGCCAAACGCAATTTGTAGTATGTATTCACTAAAAAGGCTGGTATTTAGCAATTTTTCCAGTCAAAACAAAATCGTGAGGAATTTGCTGGGAGAGCGCTTCTTGAATATCCTTCTCATTCTCAGACAATGCAATGTTTATCTCATTTTAGCCGCATAGTATGCACGTATTGAACCACTTTCCTATTGAAATATTATATTTTTATATAAACATCAACTGAAGATCATAGGCGCTTGGCACATGACTATTTTTGACATTTTGTTGATATTAATGTACATTTTACCATCTCAAATCTCAAACCGTTTTAGACACATTTCGGGCATTATAAATTATAATTCTTTTGGTAAATTTTACTGCGTTTTTCAGACAATATTTTTGAAATACCTTATTTTGCTTCTAATAACCCATTTATGAAAGTCTCCGACACAAGCCTCAGACATCGATTCGTTACTACGACTTTGGATGCACATCAAAGTAATTATTATATGGAGCTAAAAGAGCACTAAGTCATATTATTTTTTTGTATTAGTAGTTGCATTAAAAGGAAAACTAAATTACTATTATAGTGACTCTTCTGTACTGATGATACGACAGCTTCCATTTTTGAGGACTGGCTTAGTAATTATTTCATACCGGAAGTCAAACGATATTCTCAATCTAAAAAGTTCCATATCAAAGTGATGATCAACGATATCAACATCACGCTAGGTCATCTTCCTAGAGGAGGGTGAATGGGGGGGGGGGGGGTTAAATGGGGTCTGGAAAATACTGTCCTTGTTTTTAATCATTGACATTAAGGTGGAATTGATGCCAGTCAATGAACGCAATGGACGCCAGGATGAGATGAGATTAGTAATGCGATTAAAGTAGTTATTAGCTATTAGAACTAATCTATGATTAGTTATTATGTTAATTAGTCATTAGTTATCTAATATCACCATGCAAATAAATTTAGAAGCGTATAGTAATGACGTTCAAGAACAGTTGGATTCCCACAATCAGGTGCTGAAAATTGATGAACTCGTAGAAATACATGAGAAAGACGTTGGAGTGCTGGGTTGTTTGGATCCAGTTCAACTTGAGGATCAAATGGTTTCTGTTAAAAAAAAAACAGTTTGAAACTAGACTAAAAGCCTCAGTTTAATTGAAAAGGGATTATAAATTTTAGAAAAACTACAACGAAAAGCATTTCTTATCATCCATTAACGCCCAAGTTATTTATTTTTCAAATTTCAAAATTTTGGTTATACATAATTATCAGTAATCTTGTTCTTAATCAGAAAATATTTATGAAATTAATTTATACCTTTGCATTTTTGAATTATGACCCGTCCTATAAGTAGGACGCTGGGAGTTAGGGTTATCATAATTGAAGGTATGTATGAATGAGTTTAAAACAATAAAATATTTTTAAGTCTAATAAAAACACGTTTATTTTTTATGATACTGTATAAAATAATTTTTACATAATGTTACAGTACATTGTCCACAGTATGTTAGTCGTTTGGTTTTACAATTTTCTCCTTGACATCGTTTCTGCATTTTGTATTTTTCCATAAATTGTCCTTTCTCGTCTATTCTTACGCCCATAAAAACTTTTGCTGTTGATGTACTCGGTCTTTCTATAATACTCCTTGAACTATGAGCCAAATTTAGGTACGAAACTGCTACAGATTGACGAAAATCTAATAAAGTAATATTTGACTTATTGACTTGTTTGTAAAGAAATTCGACTTCTTGGCTCTAATTTTAGTGGCATATTTTTCAAAAAACCGGTCGTGTTGATTCAAGTCAATGTAGGTATGATAATTTCAAAAATGTAGGTATGATAATTTTTAACACGTGTGGTTGAGAAATCAAACGTGTTCTTTTGAGCTTGCGATCCCATCTACTAGCTTATGCGAGAGGTTCTATATTGTCAAAAATAGATGCTACAATAACACACTCATTATCGTTCCATTTTACAAAAAGTATTTTTCCATTTACATCACACTGAAAATCATATGAACCACGAGCTTCTTTACTAAGGGTTTTCGTATCTTGTATAGAAAACTTGGATAATCTATTTTCCCGCAAGGTTCCTGTTGGTAGGTATCAACATTTTTGTAAATGAATTAACAAAAATCTCTGCTGGTAAATAAATTATCAAAAAACACCCAGTGACTTGCAGGTTTAGCAATGCAATCTACATAACATAGCAATGTAATCTATGTATACTTCGTCTAATTTACTAACCGTTGCACGTCATCCGCGTCATAGCCTGTGACGTCACATGGTACCAACACGAAATATTTAGGCGGTAGGTGTGTTCTTTTTACAGTAGTACACTGGAATTACAGCCACTAGACATATTTTATTATATACGCGTAGACATAATATTTGACGATTTCTATTAATGTTAACCTAAAGAAATACACAATAATATGTTTCATTTAATTTGTATAAACGGATTATAAAGCGTTCTTATGAAGCATATTTGTTCGGAACACACTGTAACTGTAATCGAACGAAGGTGACATTTTAGAATAAATTGGTAACATTTATTTGACAGTTGCGGTGATGACACTTCATATTTGTTTATATTCTTTACTATAAGTATCTGTTTTATTATATTTACTGTTTTTATTATTTACTTTACTACAAAAAGATCCTCTACTATAAAAATATAAATTTCACCTAATTTTATCACGACTTGGAATAATCGAGGTATCTGACAACTTTTTTAGTTGTTATTGTAGACATATACAAAGAAACCTATGTACCGGCTTCATGCCAAGAGTTCGGAACCGTTTTTTAATTATTAGCAATGCAGTGCAAAAACGCTTGCACTGCAAATCTTAAAAGATTGTAACTTAATTCTTGTTCTCTATTTTTAAGTTTTTACTTATTTATATTGAATATTCATTTGTTTGGTTGTATAATCCACGTTTACAATAATTATGAGATATATTTGATTTAAAATGGATTCAGGATTTTTTTATACTTTGGCAACTATGTCAACTAAGATCTCTGGCGTAGATAATGACGTGCAACGGTAAGTAAATTAGATGGACACAACTCTTGATCAAGGTTAAATCTTCACGATCATTTTTAGCGATTGTTTTGCCAGTATAAGGTATAAGTCAAAATTATAACAATATACCCTACTTCGACAGAGTTCAAAATTTATATTTCCCCAAATATAATTAAATACAAAACTTTTTATGCAAATCGCAATAAACAAATGGAAAATTTAAAAACCCCACGTTTAGCAATGTATTTTTACGAGATTTATTGATGACTATCGGATGTAATAAACCTTACTCAACAATAATAACCGATTGAGAGACAAAAAAGTGCCGAAATGATTATTAAATGTTTAAAATTAGTCCAGAGATATAAGGTTTTTGTCGGGACACTTGAGCAGCCAGGTTGCAAATAGATTTTTTGGGTACTATATACCTAATACATTATAAATACAAAAATGCCCGTCACAGTTCGGACGAGAAACTTAGTTATTAACAAATGAGGGTCAAAAATGGCAGTTTTTTCGTTTAAATCGCTACAGGTAAAAATAGGGTAATTAAATATCTTGTTTATAGTATTCTTCTTTTTGTAGATGGGCTAAGGTTTAAAATGGCACTTTTTGAATTTTTGTCCGATCTTTTTTTGTTTCGGAAAGAGCAAAATAACACTAGAATTTCAAAAATAAAAAATGTGCTATAAGTTTTGCCAAAAATGTCCTTAAGACTTTCATATTGCACGAAAAGTTGAGTAAAATATTCCGTATAATGCACAAAAAATTTTAAGACGATTCGTCAATTAGTTTAAATTTTATTCAATTTGTTTATCTCAAAGAGCTTTTTTTTTCAAAATGTTATTGTTCAGAAAATAATAATGACATAGCAATTCTGTGGAAACCACATGCAAGAATAATAGTTATTTTTTTAAGGTAGTGAAAAAAATCATTAAAAAGTCGTTTTATCACTCCGAAAGAAGTTTAGTAATATAGAGGAATTTTTGGCTTCTAAAAAATTTGAATAACTTTGTTAATATTGCCTATAGAGTAAATTTTTATACGAATTTTCAGAAAAAACTTTTTGCCTAGGTTAATTAGGTTCAAAGTTAGCCGCTTTGATTATTTAATTCACAGTTACTTCTATAACATCAAATTCTATTGTAACAGTGTTAGTTACCATACTACTCCGAAACGGCTTGGCCGATTTTTATAAAATTTTACACGTTTATCCTGTAGGACGTTGAACAGGTTTTAATCTATTTTTTATACCCATAAGTTATAAGGGGGGTTGTCCCCCTGACATTTTTTTTGTATTTTTTTGGACAGAACTATATACCTTAATTGTATATGATGTAGAATTAAAAAATACATACACAAGCCTTAATTTTCACTCTTCTATCACCAACCCCTATTTGTTAATAGCCATCTATATATTTACATCTATAAAATTCTCCTGTCACAATGTTAGTTTCCATACTCCTCCGAGACCGCTTGACCGATTTTTATGAAATTATATATGTATATTCGGTAGGTCTTAGAATCGGTCGTAATCTATTTTTCATATCCCTGAGTGATAAGGGGAGTTCCCCCTAAAATTTTGTAATGTTGGGTGGGGTTGTGTGTACATAACGTACTCTATAAGACTACGAGTACATACAAATTATAAAAATTATGATCAAAATCCATCAACAAGTTCCAACGATATTAATCGCAGCATATGTTTGCAGAATTAGTTCCATTTTTTGAGTGCACGTATTTTAGTAATTCCCCTCCACCGGCCACGAATTAATTCCGTTCGGACGCCACTTTTAAAGCTTTATTAACCACTCTGTTGAGGTTCAAAGTTTACTCAAACTTTTGCACATAACCTATATATCTTTAACTTCAAAATGGCTCTAGTTAGGTTGCTTAATTGTTATAAACAAAGTAGCCGTCAATTAAATAAAAAAAGTGGCTAACTTTGACGGTAATTAACCTAGGCGAAAAGTTTTTATTTGAAAATTCGTATAGAAATACCAGTTTTTCAAACTACATTGTAGTTTTAGCCTACAGTCAATTTTAACAAAGTAATTCAAATTGTTTATAAGCCAAAAATGACTCTATTATACTAAAATGTTTTCTGAGTTATAAAAATAAATTTTGAATGATTTTTTTAAACGTTTTGAAAATATGACTATTCTTCTTTCATGTTTTTTTCACAGAATTGCTGTATCGTTATTATTTTCTGAACAATAACATTGCGAAAAAAAAAGGTCTTTGGGATAAACAAATGGAATAAAATTTAAACTAATTGGCGCATCGTTTTAAAAATTTTTCTGCATTGTATGGACTCTTTGACTCAACTTTTTATGCAATATTAAAGTCCTAAGTCCTATTTTGCAAAAATTATAGCAAATTTTTTATTTTCGAAATTTTAGTTTTATTTCGCAATATCCGAAGCAACAAATAATCGGACCAAAATTCAAAAACGCTACTTTAAACCTTGGCTCATCTACTAAAAGAAAAATACTATAAATAAAACATCTAATTACCCTATTTTTACCTGTAGTGATTTAAACGAAAAAACTCTAATTTTTGACCCTTATTTGTTAATAACTAAATTTCTCGTCCAAACTGTGACGGGCATTTTTGTATTTAGAATGTATTAGGTATATAGTACCCAAAAAACCCATTTGCAACCTGGCTGCTCAAGTGTCCCGAACATGGTATGTTTTTTCCCTTATTTCCCTGGTGTAAATCTAGACGACGCGACGTTAAGAAATTTGTCCAACGTTTATATTTTTTTTACTAAATGGGTGTCTGTAATATAATCAAACAAAATGTAGTAATCAGTTTACTACATCATAAAATATACAGGGTAAATTTTTTCTTACAATTTAAACAAATTTTAATGGTTGAAAAAAATTAAATTTTCAGTATCCTATAAATAGGACGCTGGCCTTCTGGCCTATAATGGGTTTTAACGAAACAACGAAGAGCGTGTCTGCTATACCCCATTTCACGAATATACGACCCTCTTGGGTTATCGCGACAACGGATATTTTACTGTGCAAAATATGAAGAACGAAAGTAAATTGAAAATTATATTGTTGTTTATTGGAGTAATTATTAGAGCAAAATACTTTCGTACTTCTTATGTTGCACACTAAAATTTTCGTTGTCGCGATATGAATAAAATTTGGAATTTGAGTCGTCAAGCTATTTTTTAGATTTTTTGAAGCCTTCTACGTCAAATTAACTTTGATTGACGATTTTATATTTGTATACCCTAAACTTTTTTTTAGTTTCCGGTACGAATTAAAAAAATAATTTATAAACATACATATTGCGAAATTATAACCCGACTTGAGAATTCGACTTAAGCGGTTATCGCTCAGTTTAACCTATCGCGTAAGTTCAGGGAATTACTGTATTATAAAGTAGAAGACTATCTGTCTAGTTAATTAAGTCAAGTTTTATTGTTTTCACAGCCATTTAACAACCATTTAAGATAATTATTTTTTATTATACTTTTTAAAGAAGTCATAAAAGAGTATTTTTAATTAAATAGTTTATTAACACAAATATAAATCTAAAAATGCAATATGATCTCATCTATTTTTAAAAATAAAACTAGTTTTAAAATATGTCTGAAACGGAAGAGCAAAATAGTCCCATTCGATTAAATATCATTTCGAAAATAAAAGTTCGGAACATGGAAAAGCAATTTATGTGTAGGAAAGTCTTAAAACGAATCCATTTTGTTTCAGCTTTTTTCCTTGATAAAATGTTCCATTATATCTCTATCTCTTTTAACACCGTTTGAATACTCTTTGATACTATTTTTTTCAATATGGTCTTAATGGTAGGGGAGCCCAAGCGGGGATTTTTGCAGTTACTCGAGCGCGTCAGATTATCATATGGAGAGAAACCTGGTACCCTGCAGATGTACCTCTACCATATATTGGCTCTTAGCACAGGGGAGTTCGTTAAGGGGATCCCGAAAAAAAAAATCTATCCTTAAAAAATAACTCGAAATTGTCAGATTAAGATAAGGTAAGTTAAGTACATGTACAAAGTTTCACAAGAAAAAAGCGAATATTTCGCGAAATGAATGACAGATCAAAAAACTAAAAAGTATGTGCTCAATATTTTTTAAAAATCTATCGAATGATACCAAACACGACTTCCCACGGAGAGGGGTGGGGGTTAAATTTAATATTTTAAATACGAATCCCTCGATATTTCGCGAAATGAACATCAGATCGAAAAACTGTAAAATACACTTATTTAATATTTTTGAAAAATCTATCGAATGGCACCAAAGACGACCCCCCTCGGAGGTAGGGTGGGGGTTACTTTAAAATCTTAAATAGGAGCCCTCATTTTTTATTGCAGATTTGGAGTCCTTACCTAAAAATAAGTAACTTTTATTCGAAACATTATTTCGAATAATGGATAGATGGCGTTTTAATCGGAAAAAACGATTGTTGGAAATGGAAAATTAAATTAAAAAAATAGCAAGCGCCCACTAAAATGGAAAACTTTTTTTGGTTTTAGAACCCACTCTTCACAACCGAATAGGTCCCCAAAGCGCTCGAGTGACTGCACATTTAGCATACTTTGCTCCCCTACCATAAACATTACATTTACTATTTCAATTTTTTCCAGTTTTATTATACTCCGTTTGAAAATTAATAATAGCACCGTTTTGATGACACAGTTAATGTCCAACTGTAATGTAGTGTCCATACTGAAATGTCCAAGTAATGTAGTAAACGAGTGAATAATAATTTCATATATTTTAAATTTTATTATCTTAAATGTTGCTGTTGCAATGTCAATGTATGCTTCCTGAAACAGCCACAGCAACCAAACTTAGACTGGCCCAAAGAAGAATGGTCACTACTTGGACTAACTGACACGAGGAAATCAGAAGGACAGGCGTCACAGATGTTATAGAGCGAATAGTATGGCTGAAGTGGAATTGGCCGGGCCAGGTAGCCAGAATTAAGAACGGTAGGTGGAAACAAAAAATTACAGTGTGGAAACTACCAAGAGCAGACAGAAGAAGTAGAAGTAGACCACCTACACAATGAACAGACGACGTCAAAAGAATAACTGGGAATTGGTTGCAGGAAGCCGAAGACCGACAAAACTGGAAGAAATTAGGGGAGGCCTATGTTCAACTTTGGATGCAGAAGGCTGTATCTGGATGATGATGATGATATGTGAGTTTCGTTTCTAGTCCCTCAGTTCGTACCGGATACTGTAAGTCAAGGTGATACCGTAACACTTTGGCTTCAAATAATGGCTTTGTTTTTAACAACAAAAATCTGCATAGAAGGAATAATATAAATATAAGACTTTCGCAGCTAGTAATGGTACATTGTATTGGCGGTTTATTACAATGGAATAAAATTAGTTCTTCCTGACGTTTGTTCTGCCGTAGACATTACCAAAGTTATATGGATCATCGTAACTCTTTCGCACACCGATGATCTTCCTCTGATACTGGTTTTTCGATGCGTCTGGGAAGAAGTTTGTATTCGTACCTATGTAGCGCTGAGATCCACATCTTGTTTAGATGTAGACTACTTCTTTATGATTAAAGTGTGCCAATTTAGATTTCAATGGTTCGTGTCAATATCCATGGATAGTATAATAGTATCCATAGAACCTTTCTTTAAATACAATTTGGTGGTTGTCTTTTATGATAGTAATATATTTTATAATGGTTAGGCATTTCACGGTGATCTATTAGGTAAGATTTCCACTTCTTGTGTTCAGTCAAACGAGTATTCACAGGGCCGGCGATAACGGGCCTGCAAGGGATGCACTGCAGGCGGTCGCTCCGCTTTTGGGGGGCGCCAAACTGAGCTTTTTTTCTGCTGGTGCTATACAAAATTATACTAATTAAAAAAACCGAAGGGCGCCTATGCTAGTGTTGCAGGCAGGCGTCTTATACCCTAGCGCCGAAGTATATTCATACTACGTCTTACTGCTCCTCTGTATAGTGAACAAAATAAACATGTTTTGCTAAGATTTTTTCAATTATAATATCACTCATCTATACAATAAGAAAGTTTTACCTTTCTATGGAAATGTGGATTGTTTGATTGTTTGATCTACTTTAAAATATATTCATTCTATCCCAACGCTTTTGTAGATGTTTTAATTCCTCCACCAAATATTCAAGTTCACATATTCGTATTACTCGACCCACCCAATACCGATTCGGACTAATGGAGAGAGAGCCTATACATCTCGAAAACAATAATGATGTATTTTGCCGATATTATAGTCAAAACCCGAATTTCAGGCACTCCTAGGTTTGACTAGGCAATCCTCAGGTCTGACTGACGCCCGAAAATATAAGAGCCCGAAATAAATTACAGTTTTGGCCTTTGACTAGTCAAATCTAGGAGACTACGTTGGTCAGGCAAAGGTCGAAATTTAATTTTATGAAATCGGGGTTTGACTAGTCAAACCCCGATCAGCTATTAAAATGTCGTAATTTGTTAGATTAGGTTTAATAAAACGTCATTTTTTAATTTTAATGTTTATTATTTTGATATTGTCGCAATTAAAATAAAAAAATTAGTGTTTATTCTCACATGTTGAGGCATTATGGCATTTAGAGTTGCAGAATACATTAGACATTTTACACTTACATGATTTTAAAGAGCATTTCTTATTGCAGTAGCATTTTATACAGCCTTGTCCTCCAAATTTAGAATCTTTTATACTAATTTCTCTTATCTTAGAGACAGCTTAACGTCTGGAACATCTTCGAAATTAAGAAAATTCTCTTTACATTCTCTTATTTGATTTCTTGAAAAAAATGTGTTTATTGTTCCATATTTCGTATTAACTCTATATAAACCGTTAATTGTTTTATCTTGTATGATACCCAAAATATTTCGAGCATCTCCTTTGGCTCTATCAAAGCTGGTGATAGGTATTGTTACAGTTTTTCCGATCGAAATTGGAGGAATTTTTTTTCAATTAATTGTTTCATAGGATTAGCCTGGGCATGAAGACCTTCTATCGCCTTTCCTTTATTTATTTTAATCTTTTCTGTCTGTGCACAACGCGTGCATGTATCTTTTCTTTCAAAACCTTCATAGTATGCACCAAGTGTGTTGTCAGCGCACACAACATGTACCACCTGATTACAAATTATGCACGTATGTGCGTCACAGTTCTCTTTTTGGCAAATGCAACAAACCACATCTTAAGAAGTAATCTGAATTGTTTGACAATGTTCTTCTTCTCCTAGTGACGACGGTCCATGGGCTTCGTTAGTATTATGGTGATCCTTAGTTTTTTCTCAGATTGCAACATCTTCTTTCACAGTTCACAATGACATTCTCATTCCATCTGTTTGCGCTAAAATAAAATTCATATGTTTAGTCAAACCAGATTACGTGTAAATAATAATCAAACTCCGTTCGCTCAACTCAGATGCATTTTGACAGATTCATAGTAGGAAACGTACAACACAAAATTTCCTACCTCACAATATTAACAGCTCAAATAAAGTTTCAATAAAAGAAGAAGAATTATTGGAGATATTGGGAGTGTATACTAAACTCATACAATTCTGTGGAATCTATTTCCTCAAAATATTTTTATTCTGTGTAAAAAATTTAATAATTTTTTTAAATATTTAATGTTGCATAATTTTCTCATTTGTTATGGTGTAAATAAATTATAATTATTTAAAAAACTGTAACATTACCTAACCCCAACTTTGATAGAGCTAAAGAAGATGCTCGAAATATTTCCGATATCATACAAGATAAACCAATTAACAGTTTATATATTATATAGAGTTGGTACGAAATACTGAACAATAAGCACACGTTTTTTAAGAAATCAAATAAGAGAATGCAAAGAGAATTAGTACAAAGATTCTAAATTTGGAGGACAAGGCTGTATAAAATGCTACTGCAATAAGAAATGCTCTTTAAAACTATTAAACGTATTCTGCAACTCTAACTGCCATAATGCCTCAACATGTGAGAATAAACACTAATTTTTTAATTTTAATTACGACAATATTAAAATAATAAACATTAAAATTAAAAAACGACGTTTTATTAAACCGAATCTAACAAACTACGACATTTTCATAGCTGATCGGGGTTTGACTAGTCAATTTCATAAAATTTAATTTCGACCTTTGCCTGACCAACTTAGTCTCTCCTAGGTTTGACTACTAGTCAAACCTAGGAGTTCCTGAAATTCGGGCTTTGACTATAAAACACCGATACCACCTGTATAGAAACTTTTATGAAAGTGTGTTTGAATTATCTCACTATGACAGCATTTTTTGTCGTTGCTAAATCTAGCCATATACAGCATATTTTTACATTCAATTAAACACAGTAATTTAAAAAAGTGAATATCTAAAAATAAAACCTGACAAAGAGTCAAATGTCACGAATCTCGAATCCGAATTAGACAACATTCTATTTATAAACAAATTACACAATCGAAGTAAGCGGCGGCAAAGGTCTCGTTTTAAATAAAATAAATCCAACGTATTCTTTGAAGTGTTACATACATTGTATATAGGGACAGTGGTGGCGAATGGGCACTTTTTCTTTTCGTAAATGAAATTTAAAAAATAATATAAATAATCGTACATGCTAAACAGTATTTACAGTACTGGCCAAACAGTGTATATTTAAAAAATCTGACGATTTGAGCGGGGCGTAAGGAAATGGGTGAGTCACAAAGTTTCACAAATAAAGCGAGTATTTCGCGAAATGAACGTCAGATCGAAAAACTACAAAATACACGTATTCAATATTTTTGAAAAATCTATCGAATGGCACCAAACACAACCCCTGGTTACTTTAAAACCTTAAATAGGAGCCCCCAATTTTTCTTGCAATTTTGGACTCTTTATGGAAAACTTTACTTAACTTTTTTTGGTTTTAAGACCTACTCTTCACAACCCAATCAGTCCCCATAACGCTCGAGTAACTGCAAATTTAGCATACTTTCCTCCCCTACTATTGTCATTTTATACATAAAAACTTTTTGTAACATTGATAGTGTACGAGATATTGTTTCAAAATTATTCTTGTGATATTTTTTTTTAAATAATGTAATTAATCCATCGATGTCGTTCATTAAGACAGATATTTGCCTAGAGATCATATACTATTTGTATTTTTTTTAAATCTATGATTACTTCTCTAAAAATATGCCATTTTCGAGTCTTATAATATAATATGAGTATGTTCATATTAACAGGCTGTCGTCGCGCGTACGACCTTCTTTCCTTTCTTCCTCTCATTCGCTTGAAAATGCATCGGTTTCTGCAATGTTTATTTATCGCTCCAATTTAGCCGGAAAGCTCTGCTTTCAGAACTTCATAAAAATTTCATAAGATGAAAACAACTTTGCTACTTACACGGGTAGTGCTTATAGTATGTAGTCGCATTTTCACTTACATTGTGCACTATGAACAATTTAGTAATTATTTATGCGGAGTATATAGGCTATTGATTATGTATTGTAGAAAGCAACTACAACGTTAACGGGGTTTTATTATTTGATATGGTCAATGGATCTCTATATATGAAAAAACCGCGGAGTGCTACCATTTACAGGGGTGCGTTTTTGAGAAATGGGTGAATTAGTCCCTGGGCACAGGTTACATTAGGGTGAGTTCTATGCACTTTTGGTACAAACACGTCTACATAAAAATTGTTTCTGGTTAAATGTCCTATCGAAATATCACTTTTTTAAGTCAAAGATACTTTTTTTTTACAAAAATATATTCAAAAGAAAAAGCACAAAGAAACCCAAAAGAAAGAAATTTTGTTTTTTGTCCCTTAACTTCTGTCCACGGGGATATAGGTATAGATGTTGCTTCACAGAAAACAAACTTACATCTTTTCTCTTTAAAATGCTGCTTAGTAGAGGTCATTACGATTTACAGTTTTCCAAATATGATTTTTCAAAATTTGCCACTCACAGCAATTTTAGGCAATTTTCCTTGTTATTTCGCACATATTTTTCTGTAACTTTTTTCTACGTAACTTTAGATATATGCAATGGTACATGTAATAGGAAGAGAAATGAATTACCTTTAAAATGGTCTACTGCATAACGTTGTGTGGCTTTTTTAAGAGGTTATGGTTTTTCAAGATTTTATACTTTTAACGATTTTTCATATTTCTTACGATTATTTTTTAATTTCTTAATATAACTTTTTTTCTTCTTCATTTAGGTATATATTATATAATAAAAAAGAAAGCTTATTTTGTTTCCTTTAAAACGGTGTATTATAAAAAATTCTAGGATTATTTTTGAATAAAATGCGCTTTATAAGATATGCTTTTTCAAAATGTAGTAAGTACTTGAAACGATTTTTGATTTGAGGATTATTTTTTAAATTTCTTATTATAACTTTTTTATGTGATATGTGTTATGATTGAAATTTATTTTTTAAAGGTATTACTTTGGATCCACTTGACTGGGGCTGATAAACTTCAAAATATAGATTAGGTAATTCAAATATTTACTGTCAAAGCTCCTGCACCACAAGCTTTACTTGAAAAAATAGCATGTAAATGTACCAAAGGATGTACAAAAAACTGCGGTTGTAGGAAGATAGGAATTAGTTGTTCAATATTCTGCAAAGGGTGCATGGGTATTAATTGTGAGAACTCTAAGGTAACTGAGGTGTCAGAGGAAGATATTGAAGCTAATGCTAACGAAGAGACGGACTATGATTTTGAAAAAATTTTAAATGTCAACGTTTAAATAATTTTTAACTAAGTTTTAAGTAATTTTAACTAAAATGATGTTTTCTAAGACTAATGTGTATGTAATTTTTGTAAAAGAAATAATTTTAAATAATACAGGTTAAAAAATATCAAGGAATCAATCGGTTTCCATTATTTAAATATAGATGAGACACCATTTTAAAGAACAGAAAGTAAGCTCTCTTTATTGAGCAATATATAGTATATTCATGTACAAGAAAAAAAAAGTTATAATGAGAAATTTAAAAAATAATCCTAAAATCAAAAATCATTGCAGCTACTTATTACATTTTGAAAAAGCATATCTTATTTAAAAATAATCCTACAATTTTTTATAATACACCATTTTAAAGTAAACACAATAAGATTTCTTTTTTATTATAAAATATAATATATACGTAAATGTAGAAGAAAAAAAGTTATAATGAGAAATTTAAAAAATAATCGTAATATGTAAATATAAAAAATCGTTAAAAGTATAAAATCTTGCAAAAACCATAACCTCTTAAAAATGTCGCACAACGTTATGCAGTAGACCATTTTAAAAGCAATTGATTTCTCTTCCTATTACATGTACCATTGCATACACCTAAAGTTACGTAGAAAAAAGTTACAGAACAATATTTGCGAAATAACAAGGAAAATTACCCAAAATTGCTGTGAGTGGCAAACTTTGAAAAATCATATTTCTAAAACTGTAAATCCTAATGACCTCTACCAAACAGCATTTTAAAGAGGAAAGATGTAAGCTTTTTTCCTGTGAAGCAATGTCTATACCTATATCCCCGTGGACAGAAGTTATGGGACAAAAAACAAAATTTCTTTCTTTTGGGTTTCTTTGTGTTTTTTCTTTTAAATATATTTTTGTAAAAAAAAGTATCTTTGACTCTAAAAAGAGATATTTAGATAGGAAATTTAACCAGGAACAATTTTTATGTAGACGTGTTTGTACCAAAAGTGCATAGAACTCACCCTAATGTAACCTGTGCCTAGGGACTAATTCACCCATTTCTCAAAAACGCACCCCTGTAAATGGTAGCACTCCGCGGTTTTTCCATATATAGATGTCCATTGACGATATGAAATAATAAAACCCCGTTAACGTTGTAGTTCCTTTTAGCTATCTTATTTTGAATATAATCAATAGCCTAATATTTCAGTCAAATAAACATGTCTCTACTGTCTAAGATTATTACTATTAAACGTATTCGTATATTAACTTATCACAACTTATTTGTTTAATTACTACCATTTACAACCGTAATGAAATAATGATACTAATAAAATACTAATAAAGAGATAATGAATCATGGAAAGTATCCAGACGATTCCTATTATTCTCTCTACTACTAGTATCATTCCGAATAATCTTCTAGAGAACATAAAATAGCTGGGTCTTAGTGAACATCACTATAAAAACGATGCAGAAAGCGATAAGTACTGCTCTCGATATCCAGACGTGTAAGCAAATTTTTGGGAGATATCCCGGCATATCAAGCAACTAGGGCCAGATATCACGGAAAGAATCTCCTAAGAGCTCTTACCTTTTGATACTTAGTACAGCTCCCTTTTGATACCTAGTACAAATCCTCTCTGCATAGAGTTTAGGTGGGTGTACGACCGACCACAGAGTTTCTCATCGGCCATGGTTCGCTCCGGGAGCTGCAGTATGGAACGCATTACATAAAATAACGGGAGTGAATAAGGCCCGGCGCAAATTGAACCTAAGCGAGACACAACCTGCACCGGCTAAACAAGCTTTCAACATGTAAACAAGTTAAATCCACAGCTTAGATGTTACCTAGGGCAGATTAGCTAAATATTTTAAACATCCATATTTAATGTAGCTTTTTAAACCAATGTTTCCTTGACGGAATTCTTTTACTGGGCTTTGACCCACATATTTTTGTTAAACACTATCTTTGTGGTTAGCATGTACATTAAGCACTGATGATGACTGGTAAACCAGTCGAAAACTAGTTATGTGATTTTGATGTGGCCCTTTGGAGGGTTTTTAAATATACCTTTTATACAGGATTTTACTGTTTTTTTGTATTACATGGTATACAGCCAACCACAGGAAAACTTTTTCCTTGTGAATTTTTATATTTGAGGAATATAAGTTATGACCGAGCAGTAGGGGAGAGATTATTTTAAATATGTAGGTATTATGTGCAGAAATAAAATACTCAGTGTAAGATATCTTTTTATGCACCCGCTTATGATCAAATTCGATGTCTTCGAAAGTCATACCGCTACGAGTACTAGGGCGTGTAAGATATTTTTAAAACGTTACTAGTTACAAGTACGGAAATACCGATTTTACGTTGCCTACTCAATTCAGTACAAGGATCAGATACATCAGTATTTGTACTCAGTACCACTGAGAACCGGTATCAAAAGTAACCGTTACATGTCCGCACTGATTTTGCCCGTCTCTATTCGCCACGTCGATAGCCAACGGTTGGGTTAGATTGTGTTCAATATGCGGCACGCTAGAAAAATAAATGCACGGGTCACCCGTCCCGCTGGCGCAGGTTGTGTCTCGCTTAGGTTCAATTTGCGTCGGGCCTAACTGTCTGAGTGACTGGTGTGTACCTGAGCGATGTAGTGTAAGCGTGACTCACGACAACTAGTGATGCTCCCCGCCCATTGCCTCAGTTGCATCGGTTTGCGTTACAGGACTCACTAGTGTCCTTTCTCCTTCTCTGTAAGATATAGAAGCTATAGGTGTTGATATCTGAAACTCCATGTCGAAGGGAAAACACGCGATATTAGTTCACGTTATGTTTCTTTCTGTATTAAAGTTTTGTTAACTATTGTTATTTTTAATTAAACGCTTTTATTTAGTTCAATAGATTGCGTCAAATCTTTAGACATTAATTTGACTGCCTTTTCTTCAATGCAAATGAATGAAAATTTGCAGACATATGCATTCGCGGGAACAATACACGAATAGTCAATAAAAAAAATTTTCATGTTTATTAACTGTTTAAATAAAAAAAAAACGATTTTAATGAAAAATGCTTAAATTCTCTTGTTTTTTACAATGTAGAAACTTGAAACTTTTACGGATTGTAGCTAATGATATGAACTATACATAATTTCACTTTTTACGTTAATTGTTTACGTTATGCTTCATAAATGAACAATAAAATTTTAAATTTTGAACGCTCATATTTGTTTATATAAAAATAGGCGCTTATTCGTGTCAAATCTCAATATGATACGAAACAAAAGTTCAACCAAAACTCGAACTCAAAAAATTCGTGTTTTTATCGTAGTCTTAGAAAAACCACCGGTAGCGACGTTTTGTACTAAAATTAACATTAGAATTCGTTTTGACGTAATAATTAAACGCCTTTCTTTAATTCAATCGTTTGGGTCAAATCTTTGGACGTTAATGTGAGTGCCTTTTCTTTAATGCAAATGACTAAAAATTTGCAGACATATGCATTCGCGGAAACAATATACGAATAGTCAATAAAAAAAATGTTTATGTTTAATAATTGTTTAAATTAAAAACAATTTTAAAGGAAAATGTTTAAATTCGCTTGTTTTTTTACAATGAAGAAACTTGAAATTTTTACAGTTTGTAGCTAATTATATGAACTACTTATACATAATTTCACTTTTTACGTTAACTGTTTACGTTATGCTTCATAAATAAACAATAAAGTTTCAAATTTTTTGCCGGTTCCGCCGACTACTTTTCATGACGATATATTTTAGTGTTTGAAAAGTGTAAGACTAAAAAGTAATAACTAAAAAAAATATGAAAAAAAGTTTTTAAGAAACACTTTTCTTTAGTTACGAGTGACTAAAATTAAAAATATTATAAAAAAATCAACTAAAAAGCAGAAAATAAAATAAATTGAAAAAATCTAACACATTCGTTAAAGAAAAGCGTGGGGCGAAAACCGTTTATTCGATGAAGACGCGCCAGGCTTTTCTTTGACGAATGTGTTAGATTTTTTCAATTTTTTTTTTATTTTTTGCTCTTTAGTTGATTTTTTTATATTTTTAATTTTAGTCACTCCTAACTAAAGAAAAGCGTTTCTTAAATACTTTTTTTTCATATTTTTTTATTTATTGTTAATCTAGTACAGTTTCAGTCAAAACAAAACACATGTTAAAGAAACGTCTATTTTCTTTGTTTTTAAAGATATCAGGGAAAATAAAAAATAATAATGTTTAGAAAACATAAGTCTACAACATGATTTCAATATATTTGTGACTAGCTTTGTACACTGTTCTCCCTACAGGATGTCTCAAACTTGTCATAAGAAAAATACTTTCTTCGTGGATATGAAATCAACACACTCCACTACAACATCATGAGGTATTTCGTTTTGTTATTAGAATACATATAATCGATAAGGGTTGCAGTACGAGATGTGATCCTAGCCGGCTGATCTGTCTATAGCTTGATATAACGATCTTAAACATTGAGCATAAAACAATCGAATACATCAGTGGTTCCCACCCAGGGCCTATTTTACCACTAGGCCCGTGAGGCACCTGCCTCGGGCCCCTATTTTAATGGGGCCCGGAAAGATAACCAAAAAAACATTTTTATTACAATAACAAAATAAATTTTCAAAATTCTTTCATTTTACGAACAGGAAATGATAAATGATAACAATAAGAGTTATAATTAAACAATGTTTAATTAGGTATTGTTTAAGGCATATGCGCAAAATGTCGCCTGTCAAAATGCTCAATGTGTTTTAAATGTATTCATTTTTGTCGAATCGTGAGAAAACTAATAAGTATTTTTGAAAAATTTAATCGCAGAATGAAAGATTACGTTATTACCGAGGGTAAGTCTTTTAGAATAAACAAAAAGTTTTTTCGAATGAGGTATTTAAAATTAAAAATCACACTAAATTTTCTCTTTTTTTCACCCCAGTAACTTATTAAAACAAACATAAAAGTTTTCAGGGACTTTCTACCCTCCATAATATTTCATTCTCCGTTTAAATTTTTCAAAAATACGTACATATTAGTTTTCTCAGGATTCGAGAAAAATGAATGAATTTAAAACACACTGAAACTTTTGATAGGCGACATTTTGCGCCTATGCTCTATTAAATATAAATTTTATTTATCGTTAATAAAAATTAAAATTTGTGGTGCAACTAACTATATTTCTATTAATTAATTAAATTTATTAAAAAAGTTATTATTATTAAATTATATTTAGGGGCCCGAAAATTGCGTAGTGCCTCGGGCCTGATTTGAAATAAAATAGGCTCTGTTCCCACCAACGTTTTATGTCTGGCGACCCACCTTCCGATGTTTTTTCATATTCGCGACCCACCCCTCACCCACGATGATATAAATATATGTACGTTATTCAGCTACTAAGAGCCACGCCGCGACCCACCTGAAATAAGACCGCGATCCACCGGTTGAGAAATGCTGGAATACATAATGAAAATACAAAAGTAGAGAAAAAAACTACATAGGTATGTATTTAAAATAATAAATAAAAAAGGATGCATCGGCCGGGAATCGAACCCGGGCCGCCCGCGTGGCAGGCGAGCATTCTACCACTGAACCACCGATGCTGTGTCCCTCAGTGAACTTCTTCGCAATTTATTCGAACAGAATGTAGTATTAATTTGTGCTTTTGCATTAATTAATTATTAATAATGTATAATATGTTTACATAAATTGTTGTTACTTATTAAGAGTGTCATATACTAAGTATAAGGAAGCGCAATGAAAATGTGATTTTTTTTTTGTTTTTATTGAACCAGCCGAACTTTTTTAAGCGGAAACTACTTAGTAAAAGTGTTAAATAAATAAAAGTGTAACAATTTAAAAAAGAAACTATAAATAGGATATGAAAGAGCGATATTGGGTAGGCTATTTTACAAAGCAAAAATGAAATTGTTTAATAGAAAATAAAATAAAAGTAATGGCATAGCATAACAGATAGGTACAAGATAGTATAACGTTCTAAAATGATTATAAATGATTATAAAAAATAAGTTCTAAATTCTAAATGATATAAACGTACGGATACAGACAATCGTCAGATATCTGACCTCTAATAATCACAGGAATAAGCCGAATCTTGCTGAAAATGTCAATTTTGGGACCCAAAAAAGATGTAAAAAAATTTGCCACTCCCACCCCGGGCTTCCCCCCCAAAACCCACTCGCAATGGGGGAAGGGGAAATGGAAAACATCGATTTACCAATAATCTCTACGCACCGAAGAAAAGTATATCTCAAATAAGAAATGCAGCTGAGATAATTTTGAACAAAAATGTTTATTAGCACTTTTTGAATCACCGGTCGGTTCTAGCGTTTTTTCTGAGAGGACGGTTCATTCTACACCAAAAATGCTAATAAACATTTACGAGAAAGGTGGCAATATTGGGCAGCATTTTTTTTTTAAACAAATACAGATCTTTTGTTATGGGCCGATGGCCTTAATGATGATAGATATGTACTTATCTATATTAGGAAATGTCTGGAAGGATATGTGTTACCTTATATGAATTTGTTAGTTTAAAATCTTCTCCAAGATGCATGGTGGACAACATTAATAACTGGGTGAAACACAGAAGAGTAGAATGGAATGGCCACATAAGCCGAATGACAACAAATAGAGTAGTAAGGACAGCGAGAGACGGTTCCCCAATAGGAAGACGATCAGTGGGAAGACCACGAAAAAGATGGAATGACAACTTAGTGAAGCCACATTGAAAAACAGACAGAGTCATGTCTACATAAAAAGAAAAAGAAGAAGAAGAAAATCTTCTCCTAATACAGGATAATGCTCTGCCGAACATAATAACAATGCAACTATTTACAGATGTTGGTGTTTAATTACCAGTAGGTATGGCCTCCTTAAAAGTTCAGAACTTAATCCGTTTTAGAGCATTTGTAAGACATCTTAAGAAGGGTAGTTAGGTAACATTATGGTGAATTTGAAACTGTGGTAGCGTTAGAAAAGGCGCTAATAAACGAGTGGAAACAAATAACGCAAATTGATATTAATAACAAATACCGCAAATAATTGATAGCTGCTTTGATCCAGACTATGCCAGAAAGAATGAGAACTGTCGTTCGAGCTCAAAGAAGGAAATACTCAATTTTAATATCCACATTTTAGAAATATTTTATGATATTTATTTGAAATATGTAAATATTTACTTGTTCTTACATTAGTCAATGTTTTGGAATTGAAGTTTTTCTAATACTTTTTATGTTAGTTAAAATAAGCTCAGTGTCCAGTTACTTTTTTGGGTCAGTACCTATATTTATATAAATATATATTGTATAAATCCTTCAATTTCTTTTCATCTCCTCAATTGACTGGCACAGAACACTGAACAGTTTGGACATAATATCTTACTTTTTATTTTAAAATACATAAATTTAGTTTTTTCAGTTTTAACATATTTCCAGCTGTCGTCTCATTTTCCGGCTTTTTTAAATTAATTTTATAACGTCTCAAACCATTAGGGAACCAATCGTCGACAACATCCAATAAAAATAGTATCACGTTTCAATTGCTTCTTTTTCCTAGAACTACCCAATTACATGTGATAAATGTCAAAACCGCAGCGTGAACTAGTATTTTTCTTTTGATATTAACGGGTTATATATAGCGGTCTATTTATTAAACTAAGGAAGTGACGGCACTTTTCCCACTTGAGAATTAAAAAATCAACCGGAAACCATGTTGCTTTCTTACAGATTCTTTTGATGCACAGTGGCTTACCTATCCCATCATTATGGTGCTGAAAAGCGTGAATATCATTAATCTTACTATTGATTTTCTGTCTACATTAGCAGAAGAACAACAAGGTTTTAGGTCGGGAAGACCGTGCACCGATGCTATATTTATGATGAGGCAATTCTAGTAATTTGACAGTGTTAAATTAAAGAAAGTTATCCATTTATTGTACTCAAGAAAGGTACCTCTAGGAATAATTAAAACGATCGAATATATCTACCAAAACAACACAATAAAAATAAAAGTAGAAGAAACACTAACAACTTACGAACTAACTGACCCAATTGAAGCTGGCAATGGGATAAGACATGGAGATTCTCTTAGTCCTCTATTTAGTCTAGGCGCCAGAGGGGTCACCGTGTCCCTTTTAATTCTGATGGACAAACTCAACGGTTTCTTATGGATTTTGGCTGCTGATTATGAATTTCGAGGGTGGATTTCGATCCGAGCGGTCAAAAAATTGTTATAAACAATTTAATTGTTTATAAGGCTCTGGCACATACTAAAAGAGATACAAAAAAATGTTTCAAATAAAATTTGTTCCTTAATAAAAAATAAAGAAAAAAACGTTTACTAAACTCAAATACAATAATTAGAACTCAAGATATTGTAAAATTAGTGCACAATGCAAATTTCAAATTGTAAAATAAGTATTTTCGAAGCTTTATCGATCGTATCTCGGCTTCTACTTATGCAAATGAGCATTAAAAGATCTCGTTTTAAAGCTTAATTAATAGGTTTCCAAACATAGTTTGTTAAATTATGTTGTCTTCATTTGTTTTAAAGTTATACCCTTTTGAATTTATAATTTTCTTAAAAAAATTGTATATTAATTATTGGTTTACAAGGATTTCAAGTGAATTTGAAAACATTTATACTTTAATGAACAATAATGATAGACGAACTCAAAAGGAACAATTTGAGCTTACGAAAATGTTCGTAAGTTTATTTTTGGCCAAGATATCGATATTTTAATGGTGCGCTATGAGGTGCAAGATCGGGTCACAGTTAAGTAATATCGCGGTAAAGACACCGATCGACTGCTCTCGTGTTACATTATTTTGCTCAGGAGGCCTTGCCTATTCTTAATAAATAATATCAGCTGACTTTTTAGTTATATTACTGAAATATTAGTTTTTAATGTTTTTTTCTCTCATTTAATACAAAAAATAGAAGACAACGTAAATATAATGACAGGTTATACGATGTACAGTATGATGATTTAATATAAGAATTATATAAAATTTTATTAGGATCTTCAAAAATGAAAAATGAAGATAACGTATATATACATAGAAATTATAATTTGCATGGAGAAGTTAGCACGTGAACATTTACACTGTGAGCATGAGCCGATCTTGCTCCTCGTAGCGCGCCATTAAAATATCGATATCTTGGCCAAAAATAAACTTACGAACATTTTCGTAAGCTTAAATTGTTCCTTTTCAGTTCTTCTATCATTATTGTTAATTAAAGTATAACTGTTTATGGCTCAAATTTGCTTGAAACCCTTATAAACAAGTTAATGTCCAATTTTTTTAAGAAAATTATAACTTCAAACGGGTATAACTTTAAAACAGATAAAGACAAAGTAATTTAACAAACTTTGTTTGGAATTCTATTAACTAAGCTTTAAAATGAGACCTTCTAAGGCTCATTTGCATGCGTATTAGCCAAGTTACGATCGATAAAGCTTCGAAAAATACTTATTTTGCAATTTATAATTTGCATTGTGCACAAATATTCCAATATCTTGAGTTCTAATTATTGGATTTGAGTTTAGTGAACGATTTTTTCTTCGTTTTTTATTAAGGAACAAATTTTATTTGAAACATTTTTTTGTATTTCTTTTAGTTTGTGAGCCAGAGCCTTATAAACAATTAAATTGTTTATAACAATTTTTCGACCACTCGGATCGAAATCCACCCTCTAAATTCGTAATCAGTAGACAAAAATACATAAGAAACCGTTGCGTTTGTCCATCAGAATTGAAAAGGACACAGTGACCTCTATTTGGCGCCTAGACTAATTGTTTAACCTTAACCTGATCATAGATGAAATAAGAAAAAAGTAGGAACTAAAAAAAACTTACCAAATTAATATAATCGTTAGAAAATTTAACATTTCCATGCATTTCCCCAAAATAGGCCAAATGCATGGTTATAACAGCAAATCTACTAAGATGTAAATTAAAGTTGGACGGTCAGATAATAGAACAAGTCATGGAGTTTAAATATCTAGAGCATTACTCTATCACTCTACGGAAAGCTCGGCACAGAAGTGTAAGATCAAATGAATAAAGCAAACAGAGCCGCAGGTTTCCTGAGTGAAACAAATATGGAGAAATAAAAAAATCAGAAAAGAAATTAAAGACAGAATTTAAAAAAGAGTCATCAGACCAATATTGACATAGGTACGCGGCAGAAACACGACCTGATACAAAGAGGACAAAAAGAATCCTAAAAAAAGCAAGGATGAAAACCCTTCGAAAAATCGATGGTAAGACAATATGGGATAGGGCTAGAAGTGCAGATTTACGACGGAGATGCAAGGTGGACAACATTAATAACTGGGAAAACAGAAGAGTAGAATGGAACGACCACCTAAGTCGAATGATACCAAATAGAGTAGTAAGGACGGCGAGAGACGGTTCCCCAATAGTAAGACGATCAGTGGGAACACCACGAAAACGGTGGAATGACAAATTACTGGAGATACATTGAATAAACAGACAGAGTCATGCCTACACAAAAAGAAGACGACGAAGAAGGGGATATTCTGTCTTTATGAAACTAAAGCTGTAAGAATGAAGAGAAGAAAGAAGTTGCGTTGGTATAAACAATGGTTTTTATTAGTTTTTTTTTTTTATTTTTGTTTTAATTACGTTAATGCCCTTAGAAACTGTCACCTCCCTGTGACAACTAGCATTGTAAAATGGTATTGGCCAGATTTACCTACCTCTCTGTCCATGTGAAAAACTACGAAGCTATTTATGTAAATTCTGTAAAAAAGTGGAGTAGTCTTTTCTCTAAGACATGTATCCATTTGAGTGATTTCTTTGATATCTAAGATCAGCAGTTTGTAACATTTTTTATTTTTTTTTATAGCATTGTAAAATGGTATTGGCCAGATTTACCTACCTCTCTGTCCATGTGAAAAACTACGAAGCTATTTATGTAAATTCTGTAAAAAAGTGGAGTAGTCTTGTCTCTAAGACATGTATCCATTTATGAGTGATTTCTTTGATATCTAAGATCAGCAGTTTGTAACATTTTTTATTTTTTTTTATAATATATTGTTATATAATTTTATGGGAAAAATTTAGAAAATTAATTTATGTCAGAGACCACGAGATCATAGATTTTCATCGCCCTATATATGACCAAAAATTGTAAATAGTATAATTTAGTTAGTACACAGTGTTTCGCGGAAAGTGAAAATCGTTAGTGATTTGTTAATGGTTCTCTGAACGGACTTACACATTTATGCGGTAGCATTAGAAAGTACATTTAGTTCGCTTAGAAGTTAACAATAGGACGTTTATAAATGATTCTTAGAAGGAGAGACGATAAATACGATGGTTGAGTTTTAGAATATAAGGTTTTTTGTTTAGCATGTAGAAAAACAAGAGTAATTTTGGTGTCTCCTGGAATTTGATAAAACGGAAAAGTTGTATACAAAAATAATCTGTTCTTGAGAAATGAAAGTATGGATGTAATGTGTAGAGAGGATGTTTTGTGACTGGCGAGAAAGACGGATGGAAGGGGAAGAGAGTGTTGAGTCTGAGTTTGAGGGGAGAAAAAGTTTCACTGTGTAAAGAAGATCTGAAAAGACCAGTCCAGTTTTTGAAAAGTAGTAAGTTTGTGTAAAGTGGTGAAGTTGGTGGCCGTGATAAGCAGAATCGTGTTAAAACAAATCGTTGATCGAGTTGAGAAGTTCAATATCCTCGTGTCCGAAGAGATTCCAGTTTTCTTTCTGGAACGAGTAGCCGGGTTATATCAGTTTGCACAAGATATCGAGCAGAGAGAAAATTGAGGAGAGATTACGAGTGAGCTGTTGTTTATTTGTGAAACAGCTTGTACGAGAAGGACCGTCATAGCATCCATGGAGCACGTGTGGGAGAATCCAGGACTATACAATCCATAAGAGGAAGGAAATAAGAGAAAAAAAGGTTAGTCAGATTATTTGTAAAAAGAAGAGAGTGTTGTATACCACATACCATATTTTTTTGTTATTAAACAGTTCTACAGCATAGCATAGTTTTTAATAAATTCAAAGAATAAATAAGTACCTAATCTATTCAAAAGAGAAAATTAAATTTTGTTTTTTTGTATAATACTAAGTAGTCTACCGAATCATTTAAATAAAATTTTTGTAAAAAAAGGAGATAGCAGAATTAAAGATCAATTTATTAGATAAGAAATAGTAACAACAAATCTTATAACAACATTTAAATCTTATATATAGGTTCTTATAGGTTCTTGACATCTTTCCGAAGAAGCAAAAAGGAACTTCTCGGTAGATTTTGTTGGAAGCCAGACGTGTGTACCTTGGCGATTTCTTTGACCATTTGTTGAAATAAAGTTTAACCATTTGTTGAAATAAATTGTTCTTGTCTTAAGCTGATTTATTTATTTCTTTTACTCACAACAAGTTCCCCGATTGAGTATTAAATTTTAAAAAAATTCTGAGTTTTATTGCTACTAGACAGAAAGATCAGACTGCATAAACCTTAGGTTAGTGTGTGGACTATTTCCACTGAACATATTCATTGTTCATTTATATAATGTGTTGGCAAGTCAACAATTGTAACTTAAATATATTTTACATTTTTGTTTTCAACAACTGCAAATTACATTATTGTCAAAAAAAATTGCAATACAAACTGTAAAATTAATAAAAACATATTTTTAGTAGGTTCTTCTTTTCTTTTTGGGATTTTTTTTATTCTCCTCTATCGCGTTTTCATAAAACCATCTATACTCTTCGGGAACAAATTTTATTCGGTCTCTTAAATTTCCCAGTTTTTCCAAACTCAAACTACCAGTTGTATTTTCCAGTCTTCTTGGTATATATTCAGTTGTGGTCAGATGGGCTGTCCTTTTTTTTTTTCTTAAATCTACTTGCTGAAATGACATGTAGTCATTAAGGTATCTATGTCTTATAGATAGAATCTAAATTCGTCCACTCTTATCTATTTTACTTAACACGAAAATTAACCTTTTGATTTGAAGTGAAGTGAAAAAATTCTCCATATTTACACATTTCACATGGATAAAGGTTATATGTCAAAATGCGATCTTGGACATAGTACCTTTATTCACTAGAATTCGAAAATCTAGTGGGACATATTGCTTTAATACCTTCCTGTTATTTTTATTTAGCTAAAAATAGATTATTTTAAAATTTTACAAGGTGAAACAACATATGAACAAAAACCTAATAAAACAATTTTCTCAAAAAATGTGACATATGACCTTTATACACTTATGTCTTCAACTGTAAATGTTGATGTCATTTTTTGTTACAAGATCAAGTTTCTTAACTCACTTGAGGGACCGCAGACGTTCGAATACAATAAGCGTCTCTTTGCAACGACAGTGAAGTCAAATTTACTAAGTAACAAGACATTTACACTACACACACATTAGGTACACATTACTCCCCCTGAGCTAGTGATCTGATTGCGACTGGATGAATGATTAATGTCAATGTCATCGCCAAAAACAAGTTTTTTAAGTTTTCTTCTTTTATTTACAAAAAGTTATGTGGCGTCCTTTTCCTATATTTTTCTCCTTATCTGTGGTATTTAATTTGTTGTGTTGAACCAAACACCAATTTCAAAAGATAGTTTCAAAGTCACGACGCGTTCTCCATCAACCATCTAGCTGCCGTTCGCATTATAGCGACCTTTCTAGCTAAATCAAAACAAAAAAGTTTGGCAAGTTTAGCTTTAGAGAGTGCGGAAGTTTAAGTGTTTGATGAATAGATACATTTTCAAGTAAAAGTTTAGTCCAGGGATTTCAGAATTATAAGATAAATTTTATTTTTTATGACTTTCTTTGATCTATGTTAGAGTTAGAATACAAGAATAGCTCTATAGATTGTAGATTTTTTGTTTATGTACCAGCTTATTTTTAATTTAGCGTATCTCGCTTATACTATACATTTCCTACGTAAATTTTTCATTTTAGAATAATTATAGTTGTTGATTTTTCAGCGATGAAAAGTCCTTACCTTGATTTTTAATTTCTTCGATATGTTTGACAGTAGGTTTTCCAGTGGAATACTCTTACTGAATCAAAGTGTTAGGAAATAATTTAATGTTAAGAATATGTATATAAAAAAGACTGTTTTTGTTTTATTACTATTTTACTTTTCTCCTGATAACCTTTTAATCCCTCTGCTGGTGCCGTACTCTAGACACTAGGCATTATACTTGTTGAATTATGCGCAAGGATTCTTCTGCTGCTCTTCTTATTATTTTATTGATATCAAGTATATCGCACCAGTTTCTTATGATTAACTATTTAGATGGGAAATAAGCCACAATTAAATTGAAAAAATAATTTTATTAACGTTTCGACGCCCAAATCTGGTGTCGTTGTCAAGAAAAAGAACAATATAGGGTACTACGTAAACTTGAATTGGAAAAGTCTAATCAAATTGAACAGAACATCAGTAAAGAGGAAATAAAAGCTTTAAAAACTTTAAGAAATGATGACTCCATAACAATCCTACCAGCGGATAAAGGCAATGCAGCTGTAATAATGAATAAAATACAATATGAGGACAAAATTACAGATCTAATTTGGACCTTATACCAAATTAACGAAGGATCCAACGAAGACACTGGAAAACAAAATATATAGAACTTTATTCAAATTTAAAAATGATCTAACATACTATCAAAGAAAATTAATGACACCTCACTACAGTAAGACACCACATTTTTATGGAGTGCCGAAAATTCATAAAGCGAACATATAATATAATACCAGTTAGACCCATTTGTAGTACCATCAATTCTCCTTGTAGTGAACTATCAAAATTTTTATTAAACATTATAAATCCATTTGCTAATAATGATGACACATTTATAAAAAATACAAAACATTTTTAAACAAATTATCAACTATTGAATTTAATCCAAATAATATTTTAGTAAGTTTTGACATAAACAGTTTATTTACAAATGTGCCATTATATCAAACTTTAAACATAATCAAAACGAAATTAGAGAATGATAATACATTGACAACTAGAACAAGACTAAATGTATCAGCTATAATGGAGTTATTGACATTATGTACTAATAATACCTATTTTCAGCTAAATAATGAATTCTATAAACAAAATTTTGGTCTAGCAATGGGCTCTTATTTATCTCCATTATTGACTAATATATTTATGGAGGATTTCGAAACGAATATCATTTCTAAACAAAATTTAAAACACACAGTATGGTGGAGATATGTAGATGATGTGTTTTCAATATGGCCTCATAGATCAGAATTGTTGGATACATTCCTGAATATTATAAACGATCAAGAAGAGACAATAAAATTTACAATGGAAAAGGAATACAATAACACTTTGCCTTTCCTCGATGTTTTAGTATCAAAGAAGGATACTGGATATGAGACTCAAGTGTATAGAAAACCAACACACACCAACAGATATCTCAATTACAAATCAAATCACATCAACGTTAAAAAGGGAATCATTAAATCCTTATATGATAGAGCCAAAATTACTTGTTCTAACAAAAATTCATTTTTAGAAGAAAACAATTGTTAACATCTGTTTTATTAAAAAATGATTATCATTTTTCGTTTATAAATAAGGAATTGTCAAGATTGGATCGAATTGAACAGAACAACTTAGAACGGGATCCTACAACATTCACAAGAAATAATACGAGGAAAATATCAATACCATATATAAAAGGACTATCCGAGAAACTTAAAACAATAGGAAATAAATTCAACATTTCAACAACATTCAAAACAACAAACACATTGAGATCTATTCTATCTAAAACTAAACCTAACAATGAACAAGAGAACAAAGAATTGCATTTATAAAATACCTTGTGAATGCGAACAATTTTATTTAGGTGAAACATCAAGACCATTAAACGTTAAAATAAGTGAACATCAGTCTTATATTAAAAATAGAGAATTTGATAGATCTCAGATATGTCAACACGCATGGGATAATGAACATAGAGTTCAGTGGAGAGATTCAAGTATAGTCCTGAAAGAATCAGATAGTAAAAAGAGAAAAATCAAAGAAGCGGCTCTAATTATGCTAAATGAAACCAATTGTGTCGCAAGTTCCTCGGTAGAATACAGTAGGATGTGGTTACCCATACTGAAAGAGGAAGTCAATAAAAAGAAAATACCACGATTAGTAAGTCAATAACATATCGAATTAGTACATATTTTATATTTTAGTATTTCTTATTGTATATCTATGTATTATTAATATTATTTAAAATCTAAACATATTAAAGTCAGAATTTGGTATTAGTTTTTGAAAGTAAATTAAATGTAAGACCAAATACTTACGATGTCGGGATAGTATCACGAGGTTTTTTCCTGGTTTTCCCTCGTGATTTACTATGGAATCTCTAATGCGAGAATTTTACTGTCATCGTTGCATTTGGATGTTTTTTTTAAAGACAGATCACATGCTATGATTTTTTTGTGACGGATATTCTTGAGTTGTGATTGATTTCATGTAATCGAATGAACTATCTTTTAGTAAAGTCGTCCCAGAAACGCAACTCATAAATATTGGCGATATCATTTTAAAGTTTTCTACTTTAAAATGTATAATATACTTCCGAATTGCCAATATGAGTTATTAAATAAATTATTAGAAGAATTTTTTTACTTAGCAACAACATTTTTGTTTAATTTAGTAGTATTTTGTATTTTGACAACGACACCCGATTTGGGCGTCGAAACGTTAATAAAATTATTTTTTCAATTTAATTGTGGCTCATTTCCCATCTAATTAGTTACTCATAAAAATGCCACAAGGAAATAGCTTCAGAACAACAGTTTCTTATGTATCTGAACCATGAGTGTCGCTTGCGACCTGGTCTTCTTCCTCTTTATAAGTAATTTTGCTTGTTGATTGGCGGATTGATACTTCTATGGAAGGTTGTCACTCCATCTTTTGCGCGGTCGGCCGATACTTCTTCTACCTATTAGTGACTTATCTCTTGCTATTTTAACGACACGGTCCTCCCCATTTTGCTTATGTGATTATTCTATTTCTTTGCTTCTATTCCGTGTCCATTTCTTCTCGTCCCTTTAGTGCCCATTCGTTTATACACTGTATGTTACATTTTTTTCTAATGTGTTCACTCTTTTTTCGATCTCTCAGTGCATTTGCTGTAATTTTTCTCAGCACTCTCATCTCTTCCGTTTCCAGTAGTCTTTGTGTTGTTGCTGTGTTGGGTCTTGTTTCTGATGCATATGCCATTATTGGTCTTACATTGGCTTTATAAATTCTTAACTTCATCTCAGTGTTAATGTCGTTTTCGCCATACTGTCTATATATTATTAAGATATCCAGTCTATTTGCTTTTTGTACTTGATCGTTCACTTTCTAGGCCAGGTCTCCATAGCTGAACAGTGTAATTCTAAGGTATTTTATTTCCATTACATGTTGTTTAACACTGATGTTATCAATTGCTATTTTACATCTGATTAGTTCTCTGTTAAATACTATTGTTTTAGTTTTTTAAGATCAGATTATCATATTAAATTGTTTTCTTATGGGGTTTGAATTAAGTGGACCACTGTGCATTCCACATATTCAAATATCACTAATGTAACTGGCTTTGTGATATTCTCTCAGATTTCTATTCATTTTAAAACATCACCTGCCGTTGAAAACTATTTTCTAAATATTTATACCCTATTAAAACATTGCCTTTGTCATTCATGGAATGCCTTAATAATGGGTCTCGAAGAACTCCGAAAACATCCTCAATAAAGACTTGTTTAATATGCAAGAAATAAACGAATAGGAAATCAGTTCAGTCGCCCAAAGCAGTTTAATTCGTTTTCTCAAACTTTGGCTTTGTTCAACATCAGTCGATAACTGATCTATTATAATAAGGTAAGACGACAAGACAACTAGCTTGATTGAATTCTACTCGTTGATCTCTCTACTCTTCCTTGTTGCGTAGTTTAGATTTTTTGGTTGTGTCTGTAACCACGTCAACGTAAAAATATAAATTTTTGTTTAGTACAATTATAATACATGTTTATTCCTTAAGAGCAAACAGTAGCGATCAACAGGTAGCAACAAACGCGTTCCAAGATTGCGGCTCTAATTTTGAATATTTTGTCGAGATATTTGGCACACATATTCGTAATAATATAATAAAGAATGGACGAACAATAATTCCAATTTTAGAAATATGTTAGTATGTGGAAATTACTCTGTAACTAAATAAAATATTGCAAAAAGGAGCCTGTACCGCCATTAAGAAAGACAAAAAAATACACTTTCTTCAAATAAACTTTTTTATCCCGTGCCTAGATTTTGTCACATTGGAACTACTAAAAATCGGTTTTTTTATAACAAGAAATCGAACGTCTCTGACTTGGCAACATTTCGCGCCTATGTGTATAAAAATTATTGTTTTTGATCATAGAGTTATATATTAGCATAGAGAGAGTGTCATTCAGAGCGAAGTGACGACACCATCTTTTTTATTTGGATTAGTGCTGTTTCACTCTTACGCATAGTAAAGCTGCTACAGTTGTCCTCCTCTTCCGTGCCTATATTCACACTGAATGTCATCATAGATTTTCGATACAATGTGTTAGAAAGAGATGCAGCAAACCAGTCCATGAGATCTTGTCGTCAGGAAGCGCGGAAGGTAGGCTCCCTCTATGTTAATATATACCTCTATGTTTTTGATAGTATAAACGTCACTGTCAGTACTGATGTTGAAAAAGTAACTATTCGTTACAAAGTACTCGTTACTTACGAATACCGAAAGTAACGATTACTATACAGAGAGGCAAATCGTTAGTTTAATTACTCTGATTACTTCGTACCAATCATATCAGAGCTCTAGTAACGACTATTGTATCTACTTTGATTACTCTGATTACTTCGTACCAATCGTATCAGAGCGAGTAACGACTATTATATCTACTTTGATTACTTTGATTACTCTGATTACTTCGTACCAATCGTAACAGAGCGAGTAACGACTATTGTATCTACTTTAATTACTTTGATTACTCTGATTACTTCGTACTTCGTGAAGGTCGTTATTATATCGGAATACCTATACAAAATACCTACCAACTGAGAAATATGCAACATATACAACAAAAGTAATCATAGTAATCAAGTCATTTTTATCCCTTAAACAGATAGGTGAAGGTCGTTGTTGTATCGGAATACCTATAGTAATCAAAGTAACGAATACTGTAAATGATTACCTACTTTATACAAAAGTAACGATTTGTAACGAGTACTCGAAAGTAACTATAATCAACATCACTAACTGTCAGTGTCGAATTACCGACGCACTGTTGCCTCACTTTTGAAAGTTCGCAGAACTTTCGCAATCTTGGACCACGTTTTTTGCTACCTGTTGATCGCTACTGTTTGCTCTTAATAAGACAACGGGAACAATAATTGCTGTTGAAAATTATTTTCCCACTTTAATTTGCCGCTAAAATTTAGATTGTCACTGTCAATACACAGAATGTTGAATTTTGTGATATTAATTATTCGTTTCATGGATAAGTGTGTATTTACCCATGAAACGAATACTTAATATCACAAAGTTCAACATTATGTGCATTGACAGTGACAATCGAATTTTGGCCGCAAAGTAAAGTGGAAAAATTGTTCTCGTTGTCTTATTAAGGGTTATTAACAATCTAAAGGCAAGAACTAATCAGCCAGATATAAATACACTGTACAAGAGTTTTGTAATTGTTATATTTATTATTAAAACCGAAGAATACGAACATTGGGAACTCACAATCAATATAAACAAAACGAAATATCTTTACAACCCACAACTCGCGATTAGAGATATAAAAAAAATACGAAGAATTTAAATATGTACAATAAAACCGAGTTGTCTGTAACCGCCGATAGAAGACATGACAAACGTTCGTTAATGCGGTACAATTATTGACCTTGTGGGTTTTTGTTAACTCTGTTCAGGTAAACCTATGTAGGGACAGTGGTAGCGATGGAAGGAACATCGAAACGAGACATGCAGGAGAAAATACAACAGGGTCGAAATGTGGTACAAACACTCAAATCGTTACTTTGGTCTCCTAAAATTAGTTTACGAACAAACATAAAAATCTACAATTTATTTTTATTGGGTTGTAGAACCATTTTTGACGTACGTATCTGAATATTGGCAAATGACAATGAAGACAATGAAAGAGAAAAAACTGGAAGTAGTAGAAATGGACTATCTTAAAAGAGCGTGTCGAATATCCAGATTTGATCACATCTCAAATAAGGAAATAAGAAGAAAAACCGGATTTACAATACCGTAGTTACAATAGAATTCAAACTATTATGGTACGGGCATGAAATGCAAATGAAAGATGAACTATGACCAAAAAGGTCTTAAACTATGCTCCATGGAATAGAAGGAGAGAAAGACCAACATTAGAACGGAGAGAAGGAATCAGATCAGGCCCCGCGCTTAGGTGACTGGCGCCGTGGGCAAATGGTCTACTGGCGTTCCCTTTTTCGGCACTTTCTTTAATAAGTCTTGTTTATCACTCTCCTTCTTTGCAGCACGCTTTCTGAATTCAGAACCACTTAGTTTTTTGTTCATTTTTTAACAAAATTATCACTCACTTTGTCCCAAACAATAACTACACTTAGTACACTTGTCATTTTGTCAAACAATAAACAAACAAAGTTTGAGGTTATAAGATTGTTGGTAAGACAGCGGAAGATGAGCGCATGCGCGGATGCACCGGCACCGGCTGTACCCAACGGTACAAGTACTGCCAACAGCGTATTAACTGATTGCAGTGTTACCAGCTCTAATATTATTATTATTTAATATATGAATAATAATGCTTGCTATTAACTTATCATTATTATGTTTCTCACTATTTTTATTTTACATTTCCGGTAGCCTGTATTATACGAGTATTCACTTAAAATAAAAACCTTATCTTGTAAAAGGTATATTTAAAATCCCTAAAAAGGGCTGTATCACAACAAAACGTTTTCGGAATCAATATTCCATCATCAGTGTTATCACAGGTTTACATGCTTTAAGCCACCAAAATGTACGGGTAAAAACCCTTAAATTTATTTTAAATAGTTCGGGTTACATTGTATTATCCGATTTTAAAGGATATTAAAAATATTTCCAGATTAACCCCTGGCATCACATGACATCAACCATACTAATTGGGAAATTGTAGGTAGAACCTTACATGGCAGAATTTAGGTGACCTAAACTCTGCCGGTGACGTAAAATAGGTGTTAGGTGTTTATTTGTTAATAACTAAGTTTCTCGTCCGAATTGTGACGGGCATTTTGTATTTATAATGTATTAGGTATATAGTTTACGACGACGTGTCGTGAAGAAGCCTAAACTTCAGCATGATAATGACCCCGATTTTATTTTGTCAGATTCAGACACGGAAGAAATTGAGGAACCGAAACTTCAGCATGATAATGACCCCGATTTTATTTTGTCAGATTCAGAGACGGAAGAAAGTGATCAACCGAAAATTCAGCATGATAATGACCCCAATTTTATTTTGTCAGATTCAGAGACGGAAGAAAGTGAGGAACCGAAACTTCAGCATGATAATGACCCCGATTTTATTTTGTCAGATTCAGAGACGGAAGAAATTGAGGAACCGAAATTAAACATAAAAGGTTAAAATAAAGTGAAGATTATTAGTGATATAACTTTGAGAGCTGCAAATGTTGTTCCTGAAGAATCTGATTCCAAAGGTGAAGAAGAAGATAAGGAAGACTGTCTCCATTTTATTCAAGACATCTTGGTAGATATATGTATCTGTTGAAAGGGCAGAAAACGACAATTTAACTAAAACAGGGGAAATCCGTAAACGAAAGAAATTTAAAGAGAGCCTAGCAATGAGAAAAAAAAAAGAAAATTAACAGCCACAATTGCTAAGCACCGTGTAAAACCATCTTGTATCTCTTGCAAGAGGAGATGTTCCGAAAAAATTACAGAAGCGAGACGAACAGAAATAAATGGAGAATTTTGGAAATTGCAAAAAGACGAACAGAAAAATTTTATTTTTAATAACGCTCTGAACAAGTAACCAAACGGAAAACCACAGCTAGTGTTGTATCTAGAAGGTCGAAAAGTTTTTTAAAGTAATTGTTATGGAATTAGCTGACTTTTTTGAATGACAAGATGGTACTTCTGCATATAAACTGAATAAAATTAATACCAGGCCATACCTAAATCAAATGGTTCAAGTAAATTTTTCTATAGGTAAATATACTTTTTCGTACAAAACCAGCTTCACCTCAGAGACAGAAAGTGAAGTAAACATTCTGAATGCAAAGATTGCAAAACGGAATGACAAAACCTTCACCCAATTCCATTCCTAGAGGCATAACGGCTGAAAGAAAACAAGTAATTATATCCAAACTGTGTGAACACATGCCTAAAAGCAGACAAACGTTTTAGAATAATTTACCAACTTCAATGGAACCTGGAGCTTTACATGATTAAAAAAACTAATTATGACTTTATGTTATTTTGTTTATCTTAATAAACTATAACTTTGATTAAGATAAGACTTTTTACTTTACCTTATTTTTATGATTTGTTAGGATTAAATGTCGTATCTATCAAAAGTCTAATTTCAAATACTCTGAAAGAAAATTGCACGCACTCATTAAATTTGTACTCAAAAAATATATTGCGATGTTGTAACAAGATTTTTAATGAGTCATTACAGTTGATGGCAGTTAATCAAATCTAAAACATGGAATATCTCAAAATAGGGATTTTGTCAGTTACGACTTCTATTCTTAACAGGGCAGTATAGTACCCAAAAATTCCATTTGCAACCTGCCTGCTCAAGTGTCCCGACAAAAACCTTATTTCTCTGGACTAAACAGTTGAATTAGAGAACAATATTGAACTAAGTTATATTTATGGGAGTTATATGAGAATATATGGGAGTTAAATTAATAATGGAACAGAAGAACCAGAAATTCAAAGAAGATTAGTAAGGAAAAAAAGCTAATTTTTATTGCATAAAAATATTTCATGACATAGTTTCAAAATACCTGATGATTTAGATATGCATTGCCCATTAACGTTAACATCTTGTTCACCTCGGAATGTGGTTTATTGAATCTCAAACGAAAATTAATTGATAGTTTAATACGAGCGGACTGTCTACTAAATTAACATTTTATATATCGCTCGATTGTCTAGACTAGACCTTTTAATTAACTAAGAATCGTAACTATATAAGTACAGTGGAAGCTCGATTATCCGTCTCTCCATTAACCGTTACCTCTGTTAACCGTCAGAGTCCGTACATAAGTTGTATTGAGTACATACGAAAAAAATTTGAGCCATCAATTCATTTTTTTAGCATTGCGATAAGCCAAACGAAATTCGCTGAAATGTACAATGCGGTAACAAATGAAGTTATGGCTGAATCAACTGTTTTGTTTTCGTTGGCTAAAGATGACTTAAGGAATGGTTAATTTGTGATAAGGGCGCAAGTGGCTATCGATTGCTGACAGATGATGGAATCGTTGAAATGGCAAAACAGAGGCTGACGAAACAGCTTGCACTTGACAAAGATTTGCCTAAAGAAGCTAGGGAAGCTACATCGCACATGCAACCATTCATCGAGTGGTATTCTCGACAAGAAGAATCCAATAAAGTAGTGTAACAAAAGAGAAATCTTGGCCGACCGCCGTATAACAGTAAATACCTCGAGAATGACGTCATCGAATGATCTAGGCTCTAGGCCTCGGCGGAAAGGAGGAGGAACTTCTCGAACGTACGACCCGTAGGCGGAACACGCTGATAGCTAGAGATGGGCGTCGATTGTTCCAGAATAACAACTGGGTATAAATACGGGCATATTTGTAAATAAAGTTTAGTCTTAAGCTAAAGTTTGTAAAGTAAACTTGTATAAATAAATAATAAAGTCGTATATAAATACCCGAACGCTCGTTTATTACAGTAGATTGCATGATCTTACGCCGATTAAGAAATTCAGCCCTTGCAAAATGTGAAGTATCAGTAAAGCAAACAAAGACTTCAGAATATTTTAAACCAAATTCGACAATATTAACACAAATTCCTCTTATTGTATTATCAAACAAAACACACAAATAAAATTTGAGGGTTGTATTATCAATTTTTAACTTTTTTTAATGTTCTGTTAACCGTCTTTTCGATTATCCGTCATACCCTTGGTTCGGTGCCCTGACGGATAATCAAGGTTCTACTGTATGTACATAATTTTTATTGTATTCTTGTCAAATTTCACTAATTTCAGTATATTAAACTAGGTAGTACTACCGTAGTAGTTTAAGCATCAACCCATCTGTAAAAATGCCACCATAATCCTAATCATTCACTGAAATGGCAACTTAAACACGGTTTTAAATTCTGTGTGGTAACTGGTAATATCATGCTTTAAGAACATAATTAAGTAGGTCAATCTGTAGTAGTATCCTAAACTCATGAATCTAACCCTAACCTAATATTATATTCTCAATCTTAATATATTCCATAAAAGTGACCATTATAACGATAGTGACCTTCAAACATGGAAATTATATAACGACTTTATTATACCTGCCGACTGTTTTTAACAAGACACATAGAAGATCGACAATATTGTTAGAAATGAGGTTATTTGTGGCATCTCACTTCTAAGTTATAACCGGTTATTAGTTTATTACAAAGAGAAAATGTTAAAATTGTCTATTTTAAGCATGAGCTTTTAAGTCAAAACGTAAGAAATAAAGATATTCTCTTATAGACCGGCCTGTATCGTCGCCCCCGCTAGCAAAATTAGTCCGATTCGATTTTCTTGCACAAACTTACTCAAACGGATGTCATAACATATCCACAGGGTGCCTGGCGGTGCCGTGGTCGAAAAATGTTTAAACATTTTTTTTAAACAAATTCACAAAAATAATTTTTTCATTGCGAACGATTTTTTTAGATAATTTGGGTTATTCTCTTGTGATTTTTCTCTAAAATTGATTGTTGCCAATTTATATGGCCATTTTCGCATTTTTCAAATTTGAAATCGCGAATAACTCGACAACAATCAATTTTAGAGAAAAATCACAAGAGACGTTTTTTTGCTCAGAATGTCCCACATTATCCAAAAAAAGATTTGTTCGAAGTGAAAAAATTATTTTTGTGAATTTGTTTAAAAAAATTGTTTAAACAATTTTTTGATCACGGTCGGCACCGCCGCGCCCGGCACTCTGTGGATATGTGTATCTTTTTGAGTAAGTGATATATCCTGGACTATACCGCTAATTGTTGATAGTTAAAAATAACAGCTTTGTAATAAAATAATGACAAAAATCTCTTCAGGACGTTGAAGGTGTTTGAAACTTAATTTGGTCACTTTTTGAATTTCATAATAATAATTTTTAATCGAGTTATTTAAGCCTTGAAAATGGCCATTTTCTCATTTTTCAAATTTTTAATCGCATATACAGGGTAATTGATTAGTGGGGTAAAGCTCAACAGATTCGCTATAGTAGATAGCAGTAAAAGTTACTAACAAAAATTTTAACCACCTTTATTAATGCCATATTTTGTTACGTATTGTCAAAATTTTCAAGAATGATTGATGTTGATAATTTTCTTTATATCAAATACAGGGTGAGTCAAAACGCAAGTACATTATTTTCTCAGTAGTTTTAAATGGAACACCCTATATTTTATATCACTATTGAAAAGTACCGTTACCGTACTTTAATTTTTAGATAACATTCCCTATGTCTAAATTTATTTGTTTTCGAGATATTTTCATTTTTCCATGGACCAGTAGCGTGTCCACCCAAATCACCAGAATTTAATAAACTGGACTGATTTTTTTGGGGTTACGTTAACAATGAAGTTTATAAAATACCTCCAACAACAAAGGATGAGATGAAAAAAAAAATACAAAGTGTATTTCGATGTGTTAATTTACAAATGCTTCGTAGAGTACGTAGGTCATTGAATGATCGTTTTTAGGCGTGCATAAATATGTTAGGAGTTAATTTTAAACATCTTATGTAATTAAATATTAAAAATATTTTATTAAAAGTAGCTTCTATTTTTTTCAAACATGTCTTTTTGCAAAATGTATTACTGATAAATTATTTTTCGTTCTTTATTTGTTACATTTACATACAAAAGTAGTGTTTAATTGTCTTCACAAAATGTTGTATTTTGTGTTTGTGTGTTTTTTTGTAAAGTTACTAATTTTCTTTCTTTAGTTGTTACATTTACATAAAAAAAGTAGTTTTTAATTGTTTCAAAAATGTTGCATGTTGTGGTTGTGTTTTGTTTTGTAAAATGTATTACAGTCGAACCCGCTTATTAGAATCCCTGTTATAGGAATATCCCGGTTTATGGAATATAAATTCAAGTTCCCGAAACATTTCCATTTACTCCTTAATAAATTTATCTGTTTATTGGAATAGGATCTAACTAGATAATACCGCTTATTAGCATATTTTGCAGGTCAAAGAATATTTTTTTTTACAATTTACTACAAATTTAAATTATGTTTGGTATTATGGTTTGTCGTCAACGGCCGGTAGTGCTGGATTAGATATTATTAGGGTAATAGCTATTTGTATAACAAGGGAGGAAAGTGTAACTTTTCCTCCCGAGAATGAAGTTTACTGCCCGACGCGTAGCGGAGGGCAGTAATCATTCAAGGGAGGAAAAGGCACTTTACTCCCATGTTATACATATGGTTTTTCCACCTTCCTCAAATAACAAGTCATTTTGTCATTTTTACTTAATTTATTTATGTAACTAACCAACAAAATTTATTAGAACTAAAACAACAAGTAGGTACAATATAACTGTCAGCTGTCAAATATAAGTCAAATTATTAATGTAAACATTGTTAAATAAAAATAACAATTTACTGTTTTTTACCATTCTGCAAAATACAGGATGTTTTATAAATAAACGTTAAAATGTATAGATACTCCGTAATAGAAAATAGATATTATACAGGGCGTCAATAAGTTATATTTCATGAATGAAATATTATGACGTCACTTTTACTTTTCCTCCCTAGGGAGGAAAAATATTTTCCTCCCTAGGGAGGAAAAGTACAACTTTGCTCCCTACAATCAGGTCCGGAAAAGTATACTTTCGGTAGAGGTAGGTGGAAATAAATATTTATTACTTTGTTAGGAATACCAATTCGATCTTTAGCATAGCCGACAAATGCATGGGTTATAAAATAATTTTTATTTGTCTACACAAAGGCACTGTTGCCTGTTATAAAATTGTTAGAAGCAGTTTAGTTAGAATTCACTCAGAGAGTATCTACTTGTTTGTAAGATGGAATTATGGCTTTGTTAAATTCGAAAAGAAGAGAAAAGAACAAGAATGTAACAATCCATTTCTTGACGCCAATAAAACTTCTATTCAACCAATGGATTAAGGATGACCACACGGATTAACAACGAAAAAGCTATAATTACCAATAATTTCTCAAGAAAAAAAAAGTAATTTTGTTATATAGGTATGCATTTTAATAAGAAAATATTTACATATCTACATGTTGCATACATTTCATATTAATTATATAATGTATTCATTCACATACATGTAATGTAATTTGGTATTTAACACATACATAGATTAGTACTAGTTACACTACTGTATTATTGACGTAAAAAGACCTAAAACCATTTACATACACTGAATATGTAGGTACATATAATATGATATACATATTGGCATAGTATGTAATAAAACTACATATTGGCATAGTATGTAAAACTACACATTGGCACAGTATGTAAATAATATTATTACGTATATTCGGTAACACTTATTTCGACTAGCCACCAATGATCGGTTATTAGAATATCCCGGTTATAAGAATATTTTTGCGGGTTCGCCTGTACTAATAAATTATTTTTATTTCTTTATTTGCTACAGTGTTACATTGATTACCAGATTGATCATCAGTAATCGTCAATTGTCAATTCAGTCATGGCTTACTTAAAATTTAGATAAATTTAGACACCTAAAATAATTTGCTTTTAAAAACGAAAATATCTTGAAAACTAATAAATTTGGACATAGGGAATGTTATATAAAAATTAAAGTACGGTAATGTTACTTTTTAATAATGATATAAAATACAGGGTATTCCATTTAACATTACTGAGAAAATAATGTACTTGCGTTTTGACTCAGCCTGTATTTGATATAAGGAAAATTAGCAATGTCAATAATTCTTGAAAATTTTGACAAATAAAAAAATATGGCATTAATAAACCATTGCTGCTGTGCTTATTTTTATTTATACAGGGAGTTGAACTTGTTACGATTTTCATATAAAATTGGTTATAACTTTGTAAATACCCTTTATAACTTAACAAACCTTTATATTTTTGTGATGGAGAAGTTAAGTAAGTGTGGTTGGTCACTTCGAGTAGAGAACAGCAGGCCTAGGCCTCTCCGATGATGACTCCAATAAGAGTCGAAAATCGTCGATTCAGAGTGCTGGACTGCGCTCCCTGTTTTAAGTGAAAAATAAGATTGTTTTGCCTTCGCATTGCAACTGAATAAAAATGCTATACATTTTTATTTTTATTTAATAATTATTAATTTCTTTTATGTTCTATTTAGCTTTTGTGTGTTATTTAGTTTGAAATAATTAATATTTTTTACATTTTTATATTCTTTACTCAAAACAAAGACATGTCAAAATTTCGATATCATTTCAGTCTCCCCTATAGGGCTTTTCCCTATTCTGCCAAAATGAAAACTGATATGTATATGCGACGACTGTATGCCACAGCGGTTGAATACTGCAATAATTCCGCTTCTCTAGACGACCTCTGGCAAACTACATTATATCACAGACCGTATCAAATCGGTCGTATACGACAGCCGTGGCATGAAATACTTATTGAACTGTCGGTCGTATACGACCGCCTGGCAGTCAACCTGTTAAGTTAACACAAATTTCAATACAAGCATTTAAATGTAAGATGAAAAGTGTCTAGAAAAGCAACATATTTAAAAAAAATCACAAAGAAAATGGAAAAGATCTAAGTGCCAAGTTATGGTCATGGAAATGATCTATATCCATGATCTATGTCAGTACTAGGCACTTAGAATTTTTCTGAAAAACACACACTCACATTCTGAGTGAAATAGAAAAATGTAACAGAAAAAGATAAAAACTGAAGACGGGATTCAACCCAACGCGAAAAAGATTAAACGCCACGTGAAATGGAAAAATTTCTGTCAAAATTTGGTATTTATGACCCTTACGATAACACCAAATGCTAAAATTTATTGTCATGTGGATCGTCTCGTCAGGTACGATCAGTGACGTGGTAATTTTATGGTCAAACTACGTTTTGTTTTAATTTTTATCATTGTGAGAATTAACCAACCTACTAATATTTTTACCTCCACCACTGAGAACTGGTTGCCTTTATTCTTCAGGACATATGCTTTGACCCATTTTATCACAAAGTAAATATTACTAATTTTACGGTCTTGTAGGGTGGTAACTGCGTTCTCTTTCTTTTTTACTATTATATATTATCATATCTCTCTTTGCCGACGTCTAAATTTTTACACTTGGAGCTCGCGTCAACACGCGCTTCAACCTCGTCGTGAGATTTCCCTATAACGAATTCAGGCACTGTTAGCAGCTTAACCACATCTTGATGGCTTTTTAAACGAGAAGGAAATCACGTTGGCACTTCAATCATATACTTATGCATTGGCCTTGGCACATAGGTTATTTTGGTGGAAAAATCGGGAAACAGGAAATTTTGATTTTGGCACTTAAATCAATTAGCCCCGTCACTCTACAATTTTATTTAATTGTTCCAAATGTCTGTTGTATGTCTAAAGTCTGAAGCAATGGCTCAATCCCTGTTGTGCTTATCCGTACGTTTTAACGTACAAAATGAGATTTTGGAGACAATAATTACTGCAAATGTCTGGCCTGCGTGTATGTATTTGGTTATTTTTGTGGGAGCTAATCTAATCTCTTATATTTCTCAGCCACAGACGCCACAGACGCCACAGTATTGTTTAGAATTTGCAACCTTATGCGTTTTGATATCACTAAAAATGATGATTACGAAGTTACGAGTATAATAAACTATGATATAAGTGTTTCTCTTAATTTTAATTTAGTCAGCATTAAAAGATGATTAATCTTCAATGAATTAAGTTTTAAAAATACATTAATAAAAATATTAGCTGCTTTGTGAACATGAGTCACATCCTAATTTATTTTTATAATATGCTGGTGGTTAAAGCAACAAATATTACAATAGTAATATGTATTGTACAACAAGTGAGAGAAAAGACATATTTCTCACGAGCGCAGAAGTTTGTTGGCACGAGGCGAGTGCCGCAAATCAAGCAAGGGAGAAATATGTCATTTCTCCTGTGTTGTACACTTACACTGTACTTTTTCTATGGATGCAGTTTTGTCAAGAGTTCAAACTTCAAAATTAAATACTTTAGGTGCTTTTAGGTATAATATATGCATAAATTGAAATAAAATACATATACATGTAGATACTTAATATTCTTAAAATTTATATACGTTATTTATTTAAAATTCTAGTTAACAGTTATTTTTGAACAGTTTTGAAAGGTAATTTCTGGTAAGTTTTTGCTTCAACTCATTTTGTTTGACAACATTAATTGTGTTTGTATTGTGCATGTTACCATGGAAACGGCGATCATGTGGAAAACCGTAGGAGAACCCGCGAGAAAAAATATTTCTTACTGCAATGGCCGACTTTTCTCACTGCGTGAGAAATTGTTCGTTTTGAATGTATGTAACTAGTGAGAGAAGTTGTACATTGTATAGCATCCATAGAAAAAATAGAGTAAAATAAATTTAGAGTAAAATATTATGTATTGGCTTTTATAAAACAAATATCAAATTATTAAATTATCAGTAGTAATTGCACAAGAGCTCTAAAATTCTATATTAATTTTAGAGTTCGAGTGCAATTTGTTGCGATTATTTCATGAATAAAACTGTTCAAAACCAAAATTTTATTGTAATTTATATATGTAAGTACCAATTAGTGAAATTAAACACACAGTTGTTATAAATATGTATTTGACGGTTGAAAGTCATCACTTTTATAATTTTTAAAACATTTGTCATTAATGTCACTGAATGTATTTTTTCGTAGCAACGAAGGGCATCTGAATTAATATGCTTAACGACGGGAGATTATCAAAAATTATCACCTTAATTTGCATGTCTGTAGCTTTCTATTGGTCAGAATCTCCTATGAATAAAATAATCTAAATTATTTAAAGTATCAAATGACTGGATTTGTGCACAACAACGCGAGAATAATTTAATACTATTGTTGTAAATAATACAAAATATATGTGGCAGGTGGCAGGTTCTAAAAGGGCCAATGTCAATTTTTTGCTTTTTTTGGACAGCTTTTTTTTGAATTCAGTGTTGACAAAACAAAACCGCAAAAAATTGACATTGGCCTTTTTAGCATCAAGCCATAGATATTTTCTTGTATGTTTTACTCTAATTTTACTTCATATTGTCTTTATACCGGGTGCCCACTTATATTTTCCCCCATTTTAACTGCCTATAACTTCTAAACGGCTCAAGATAGAAATATGCGGTTTTCGCTGAAATGTTTTATTTTAGTAAAAGTTTTGTCTGAATGGATTAGGTTTTTTATATCACTCTAAATTACGAAAAAATGGCGAATTTTTGAAAAAAACTTTGTTGATTTGTTTTAATGGGACACCCAGTATATTTTTTGTAATTTGAAAGAACGGTCATTCACCTATCCAGCGATATAAAGTTTTTTAAAATCGGTTGTCAAATGGCTGAGTAATTAATTTTTAAAATGAGAGGTGCAACGTGTATATCACATACAGTCCTGTCGCCAGGGGGTACAACGGCCTCCTAAATTCAGATGGACTTACCCAAATTTTTTTTATGTATTTTGACCCGTAGAACACGAATTTTTTGGGTAACAGTTGATCGGGATCTCGATAATATTGTTATAAACAAAGATCTTGAGGAATTACATAACAGTGATTTTTCGCAAAACAAAACATTTTTTTGTATTTTTTGGGTGATTCTTAGCAAAAAATGGTCATCCTAAATTCTTAGGATGCATAATTTTCGAGATAAACGCGGTTGAACTTTCAAAAAATTGAAAAAGTGCAATTTTTAAACCAGAATAACTTTTGATTAAAAAATAAAATAGCAATTCTGCTTACTGCATTTGAAAGTTCAGGTATAATTCTATCGGTTTTGATTATTGGCATTGCTAAAAATTAAGTTTTTATTTGTTAAACAAAGCCATAAACACATAGTGTTTACCGTGCCAAATGCATGCGTTTTAATGTACATAATCTACGTAAAAATTGTCTGTATGCGCGCCTACTCGTTCGATTTCAAATGAGAAATGCATTGAAAACATCATTCAATCACTATGTGTTTATAGCTTTGTTTAACAATAAAAAATTAATTTTTAGCAATGAAAGTAATCAAAACCGATAGAATTTGACTTGAACTTTCAAATGCGGTAAGCAGAATTGGTATTTTGTTTTTCAATCAAAAGTTATTCGGGTTCAAAAATTGCAATTTTTCGATGTTTTGAAAGTTCAACCGAGTTTATGTCGAAAACTATGCATTCTACGAAAAAACTTGTAAAAACATTTTTTGCTTAGAATGGCCCAAAAAATATTATTTCAAAATTATTTTTTTATTGTTAAACAAAGCTATAAACACATAGTGTTTCCCGTGGACAATACATGTTTTGTTTTGCGAAAAATCGCTGTTATGTGATTCCTCAAGTTCTTTGTTTATAACAATATTATCGACATCCGGATCGACTGTTACCAAAAAAATTCGTGTTCTACGGGTCAAAATACATAAAGAAAACTTGGATAAGTCCATCTGAATTAAGGACGCCGTTGTACCCCCACTGGCGACAGGAGTAATAACTAAATAACATATCTAAGCAAATTGATATTATGTTATGTGATTTCCACGTTGCATCTCTCATTTTAAAAATTAATTGCTCGGTCATTTGACAACCGATTTTAAAAAAATTTATATCGCTGGTTAGGTAAATGACCGTTCTTTCAATTTACAAAAAAATATATACTGGGTGTTTCAATAAAAAAGTCAACGTTTTTTTTTCAAAATTCCGCCATTTTTATTTAAAAGCGATATAAAAAATTCAATCCATTCAAACAAAACTTTTACTAAAATAAAACATTTCAGCGAAAACCGCATATTTCTATCTTGAATCGTTTAGAAGTTATAGGCAGTTAAAATGGGGAAAAATATAAGTGGACACCCGGTATTAGTATGATGTAAAATATTTTTTATCCTGTCCATTGACCCTTAAATAAAGTTATATTTTTGTTTCAGGTAAGCAGTATGCAAATTCTAAATACACTAGAACATTACCTTAAAGGTAAGTAAAATTACGGTCCTATTTCTTTCTGGAAGCCTCTCTTATAAAAAGGGTTAAACTTTAGCCAATTAGCTTATTGAACATTTTCTATCAACTATTAACCCGGTAGCAGTCGCGCCGTTAGAAAAAATCTAACATTTTATCCTTTTCCGTGATAACTTGATGAACAATTTTTCAACATAACTTTCCACTCGTAAGTGCCTAGAGGAAGATTGTAGTAATGCGTAGGTATTTTTTTTATTTTTTAAATTTTTTTAAATTTTTTTGTGGAATTTATGGCTTTGGTGAGAACCATTTAGCTTTAAAATTGTTAGAAATATATATTTTTAACATAACAAGTAAATAAAAAAATTATAAAATACCGCAACCATCGGCATTTTAATATTTTCGTGTATTCAAATGGCTCATTGCGAAATCGTAGCACATCAATAGATAAAATAACCTATAGATTAGGCTAGGTCCGAAAAATAGCGTAACGCGGAGCAGTTCAGGTCGGTGGTCTATCTATCTCTCTCTACCGGCGTTTAGCTTTCTCCCTCTAGCATATGATGGCCGCTGCCGCTGTGTCTGTGTCGTTCCATACTCCCACCGCTTGGTAGATACGCTCACACTCATACGACAGACAAATATAACTAGACCACTGTACTTGATATTGGCGTTACAGCCCGATACACTGAGTGGCATATCCCTAGCCTGGTCTACTGTTAAGCGCGTGATACACACGCAAACTTTAAGTACGCGGGTTTAAAGATCGCGGACTTGCTCGGCTCGCCGTCGGTGATACACGGCATACTTAAAGTACGCGGTCGCCGTCGGTGGTTTGTGCTATTTAGGAATTTTATCGTATTATATACTTCGTATCGTATCCTATCGTATTATATATTTTTAATACTAATAAAAAAGACGAAATCGAAAAGTGTGGGTAACATAGCTTAAAATAGTGTTTTACGGTTTTCTCAAAACTTATAAAATGTAACTTGTCTCCTTTCAACAATAAACGATTGAATTATTTCTAGGCAATTTGCTTAATTAGTGAAAATATAAGTGTAACTTTAAACGCAATTACATGATGGCTCGAGGCTCGCGGCTCGTGGCAGTGATACACGTACGGGTTACGAGTAAGATTTCAAACTTGTTGGATCGACGGCGGACTTAAAGTAGCTGTGATACACGCGCGAAAAAGGTCGTCGAGCCATAAGTTCGCGTACTTACTCGCGTGTGTATCACCCCTTTTAACATGTCTCTGAGCACATCGCGCTGAGTCATTCGAATGCACGAAAATATTAAAATGCCGATCGTTGCGGTCCTTTCCGTAGCGGGCTGTTCCGTATAAGTGGGCGCCGGTCTTTATGGCTTTGTACATTTGGATTTTGGAATGTCTTGAAAGAAGCTTTGACCTTATTAGATGTTGAACGGCAAAGAAAGATTTATTCCCCGCCAGTATTCGTACTTCAACCTCCCGTTCTCCTGTATTGTCAAGCAATTGTCAGAACAATATTTACGCAAATGATCAAGAATAACAACAAATCCTTTGATACTAATTCAGGACTGAATGTTGCAGCATTCATGGACTTGATGTTTGGGATGTTAAAAGTCACTTGATTGAACGTTTTTGGCAGTTTTTGTTAACTTTCCTAACACTGATAGCAATGAACCTTAACAGATCTACTTTTTTCAAGCATAAATATTTATTATTTTAAGCCATAAATATTTATGGATTGTATGTAAAGGATATGTGATACAAAAAGTTTCAGAACAATATTAATCCTATTTGGTAGTAATGGCGTAGTGATAGTCTAGTGACTTAATTAAGAGCAAATATAATTAAAGTGAGTAAAGATCAATTAAAAGAGGTTGTGAAATGAATACTGCTTTGTTTGGAACAAAATTATTGGTTAATTGTGTTAGTAATCCAATTAAATCACCCTTCTATAAATAAATATATGGAATTGCTTACCACAACCACATAATGGTTAAATTAAATATAGTAGCTGTTATATTAACCACGTAAAAGATACTATTAGATAAGCGATACCAATTATCTATATTTGGAAGCAGTAGCAATTATTGAGAAAGCGTATCTTAAATGAATAGTGAGGAATCAAAGACTATGTGGTAATTTATGGGTTTGGCTGTAAATATCATTTTTTATTTTTTCACTCCATACGAAATACAAACCTGGTATAATCATTTTATTGATAATGAATGATGAAGCAGAAACTGATCTAGTTTGATAAATCCCTAACTTGTACCTCTTCATTTATTATTTTTAGTCCGCTGTCTGATTCTTCTGATATTGTTGGACCGAGTCTTTCATCTTGATGGATGCCTTTTACCAATACATATTTTTGTTTCGTTGTCTGCTGCTATCTGTCCATTACTGTCAGTTAGCTTCCGATGGTTTCCCTAATCTTCGTACGTATGTTAAAGGAGCCGTGTACTTCTTGTAGATTTTCTATTTCACAGCTTTTCTCATTCAACAAATTTTCCTTTTCTTCCCTTATTTTCTTTTGTATTTCTCTGTGTATCTTGCTTTATTTTGTTTTGGTTACAGCTTTAGTTATCCTTCTGTTCTCCATTAACTTTCATAAGGTTTTTCAGCGGTCATCCAGTTTTTTCTCTTTTTAAGGCATTTTTTATTGATTTCATCTTCACTTATTTGTCGAGTGTCTTTTAAGCTCTTCCATTAGATGTTAGCTCTTCCATTAGATGTCTGCCGTAATAGCAGATGAGTTCGGAAATAAGATAAATCGTGAGATTAAAAAGCAGTTAGAAAGATCTGAACAAGAAAATATCGGTCAAAAGCTAGATATCATGAATTCCGCCATGGTCACCATAGCAAACGAAGTTTTGAAACCAGAAAAAGACTCAATAAAGAAAAATGATTGGATGACCGATAAAATACTAGACCTTATTCAACAAAGAAGAAATTGGAAAAACAAAGACGAGATTCGGTATAGAGAGATATATCGACAAATAAGATACGAGGTTAAGCGAGCAAAAGAGGACTGGATGGAACAAAGATGTCGTGAAATGGAAGAACTACAAAGAAAACATGACGAGTTTAATATACATAAAAAGCTTAAAGAAATTACCTACACTCAGAGAAAAAGAACTACTCACTTTATGAGAAACTCCAAAGGTAAAATAATTCTCGACTTGGATGAAAAAAAGGTAGAATGGACTGACTATATAAAAGAGCTCTTCCTGGATATGAGGCCACCACTTAACACCACAAAGTATACGAATACTGGTCCTAGCATTTTAAAAGCGGAAGTAGAGAAAGCCATCAAACAGAGCAAAAATGGGAAATCTCCAGGCCCTGACCAAATACCATCAGACTGGCTCAAACTTCTGGATGACGACAATGTCTCACAACTAACAAACATTTATAACCATATATACGAGACTGGAATGATGCCACAGATATGGTTAGAGTCTACATTTATTCCACTCCCAAAAAAACCTAATACATCATCATGTAAAGACTTTAGACTAATTAGTCTCATGAGCCACTCCCTCAAGCTACTTCTTAAGATAATTCTTAATAGAATCAAGCAGAAATGTGAAGAGACAATGGGAAACAAACAATTCGGTTTCAGAGAAGGATTGGGAACAAGGGAAGCTTTGTTCTCAATGTTAACATTACTTCAACGATCATGGGAAGTACAGAAACCAATTTACGTCTGCTTTATAGATTTTGAGAAGGCGTTTGATAGAGTTCAACATGATAGGTTGTTTCAATATCTAGAAATGATTGGAATAGATGATAAAGATCTGAGACTTTTACAACATCTATATTGGAATCAACAAGCTTCTATTCTGGTAGAAGGCAAAGAAACAGACAAAATTTGCATTCAAAGAGGTGTCAGACAGGGTTGTGTGTTATCCCCAACTTTGTTTAACATATACTCAAAAATAATTTTTAATGAAGCCTTGGAAGGACAATGTGGATTTCGAATCGGGGGTGAAATTATTAACAACATCAGATATGCAGACGACACCGCGATCATGGCTGAAAACATCGAATATCTTCAATTTCTTATAGATCGAGTCACTAGAGAATGCTCCAATAACGGACTTAACATAAATGCAACAAAGACAAAGTTACTTGTGGTTAGTAAACAAGACGTCGGCCCTATGCAACTAATTGTCAGTGATGAATCAATAACAAAAGTTAACCATTTCAAATACCTAGGATGTTGGATAAACGAGACACTAAATCCGGATGAAGAAATTAAAACTCGTATAGAAATTGCAAGAGGAGCATTTATGAAACTTAGATCTATTCTGAGCAACTCTCAGCTGAACTTACAACTAAGAATCAAGTTCCTAAAATGTTATGTGTATCCTGTATTACTATATGGATGTGAAACCTGGATCATGAAGGTTAACATGATGAACAAATTAGAAGCCTTTGAGATGTGGTCATATCGTAGAATGCTCAGAATATCTTGGGTTCAACGCATTTCTAACAGAGAAGTCTTAAACAGAGTAGGTCAAGGCGAAGGTGACTTAATGAAGATGATAAAAAAGAGAAAACTTGAATATCTGGGGCATATAATGAGAGGTAGCAGATACAGGATGCTGCAGTTAATACTCAATGGAAAGATCGACGGAAAAAGAGGAATTGGTCAAAAGAAGTATTCATGGCTCCGAAACCTTCGTCAATGGACTGGCTTATCAGCAGATCAATTGTTACATGCCGCACAAGATCGAGAACGATATCGGCAAATTGTTATGGAAGCTACCCACGCCTAAAAATTTGGGCACGGTACTTAAAGAAGAAGAAGATTAGATGTTTGCATCCTGACTTTTTTGTTATCATCTATATCTTTTGTTATCATCAGAAATAGCTGGGTTTTGTTCAAAAGCTACGTCAACACCTGGATAAGTCTACGTGAATTTCTGTATCTTCTTTCGATTCTTCCGATTTTTTTCTCTGTATCTTGACGCGATTTCCAGGTATATAATTTTCTTGGTGGAAGCTTGTATAACGTGTTTATTATTATTTTTTTTTGCAAATTCCACCAACCTTTCTCCTCTTTCAATGCGCTCGCCAAATCCATGTTCTTCAATCCAATCTTCGCATTTCCCTTTTCCTTTTGCCTACTTTGGAATTGAAGTCATCCATTACAACATTACTACTCTTTAGTAACATTATTACTCTTTCGGATAGTTAGAAGAACAAAACGTAGTGTTAGTGCTCATTTGACCAACACACGAGGAACAGTTGGCTTAATTATTGCGAAAGATGAACCATTGCAACAACACCTGCTTCAGGCATTTATTTATGGCGTTGGCAAAAATATTACCCAGTAGATGCATACAATACCTATGTTTCAGCTCAGCCGTTCACTATGCATTTTGCTCTGTCTACTTTGCCCACCTTACAGAGATAATATCTGCGTGAGCAATAAGAAGCAGTTGTAATGTGAGCTGTGATTACTGTGAGTTCAGTTTTCTGAAACTGTCATGCTATTTTTGCCTAGCGGGCAAAAAATTGTAATAAAATTTTTGCTTTCTCTTGGCCTGGAATATTTTCACAGTAGGCAGCACAAGCTTCTTTTGCTATTTTTGGACATATTTCACGTTGGGGCTTTTTGGGATACTACAGACTGGTTTTAGTGTGAAAGGGGTACCAGCTTATTTTTCAGCAAGACTATCAGCAGTCTAATTATTATCAATTAATTCCTTAATGCCCTGGTCCCCATGACAAAGCTATTTTGTTCTACTTGTCCAGTTGGTTAACTAATTGTTTGCAGTTAACCGTCTCCAAACTATTATTGACTCATAAGTTCCACAAGAATCTACTCACAAGTAAACTTCATGATAAAATAAAGTATGATAAAATTGGTCCAAATAATGGCATAACCCAGACATCCAAAATGAAAGTTATCCTCCAACACCAAATTGTTCTATATGGTCCACAGAATGTTCAGGAAAAAGTCACACCATTTTGACTTTGAGCGTCGGGTTTGGGGGGAGAGGGGGGAAAAATCGGTAAATTCGGAGTTTTTACGTTTTTCGTCAATATTTCTAAAACTATGCGGTTTAGCATGAACCATCTTCTATACAAAAATGTTCTACATTAAATTTGAAATAAAAAAGGTCCTATGCATAATTCTTCTAAAATGAACGGTTCCAAAGTTACGGAGGTAGTATAGTGTAATTGGTCCAAAAAAACGCCTAACCCAGACATCCAAAGTAAAAGTTTTCCTCCAACACCAAATTATTGTTCTATATGGTCCACCATATTGTTCAGTAAAAAGTTACATCATTTTGAGCGTCCGGTTTGGGGGGAGATGGGAGAGAAGTCGGTAAATTAGTAGTTTTTTTTACGTTTTTCGTCAATAGTTCTAAAACTACGCTTATACCATACTACCATAGATTCTAAATCAGCTCGTATGTCAGAGAATAATAATTTAGGTCTGGATACCGCGTATGAAAAAAAAGTTGATTAATAGCAAGCTGAAAATTTGTTAATAGCTTAAGGGTGTCTAGTCGGACAAACTTTGATATATAGGGACACTGGAACAGGGGAAGTTTTAATTGTGGAACAGGTTAAAAATTTGGAACGGTCAGACCACGAAAACGTCACATGTATTTTGCCCGACAGAACTTCCAATTTATTTGTTACCCTTTCATTAAACTCTCATGCAAAAAATCAGTCTGATTTTTGCATGAGAGTTTAATGAAAGGGTAACAAATCAATTGGAAGTTCTGTCGGACAAAATACATGTGACGTTTTCGTGGTCTGACCGTTCCAAATTTTTAACCTGTTCCACAATTAAAACTTTCCCTGTTCCAGTGTTCCCATATATCAAAGTTTGTCCTACTAGACACCCTTAAGCTATTAATAAATTTTCAGCTTGCTATTAATCAACTTTTATCCACAAAGTCGATCAAATTCAAACTTGTCATATTTTACATTTTGTTTATAATGATGGTTGTGAATTGTATTGGTGTTCTTTCATATTTTAGCAAAATACATAATTAGCAAAAATCTAATTTAAAACATGCGAACCGTTTTTGCAATCACTACACTTGTTTAAACCTTTTGTTTTGTTGAAAACTCGGAAGTGTCCTTTTGTTTTGATTATTACAGTGTCTGTAGAAAGTAAAGTCCTGAATGTATTTTATTCATATTTGGACATACATATCAAGTATTTTCCAATTTTACTGCATGCAAAACCATTCGTATAATTTTCATTCTACGCAAAATAGAGACCTTAATGAACTTTTGATGTCGACAAAAATAATTTCGAATATTCGAAATATTCCGTCCCACTTCTTTTAACACGCCCTGTATATACATATTATATTTATTTTATTTGCCTCTGATAGAGAAAAATCCAATATTCCTACTAAACATAAAATACAGGAAATTAAATATTTTTTCCGCAAATCGCCAGGAAATTTTGACATTCCTGTCAAAATTTCTTGAAGAAAAAGTCAGGACTTCCTTACTGTAAGGAAATGTCATTTCCTTACTGTAAGGAAATGATATTTCCGTACAGTTGTTAGTGTTCTACATAAATGATAATACATATTTTTACTCATGCGATAATCCATAAAACGTCTGTATGCATTTTCGTACTTTTCTCTTGATTTCTTTGGCAATAATTCTAATGAAGCAGTATTCACTGCCTCAACCAGCTCTGGAGGAGTCCCAGGAATGGAAATTTCATCATCACTTATCATTTTACTTTCGAGAACACCAGCAATTAAATTTATAAGCGTCAAGTTTGACAATTCAACCTCAATACGTTTCCATAGTAACCCAAGTAATTTTATTAGGAATTTCAAAGCACCATTTATTTGGGAATAAAATTATCTCGTTTTTTTAAATCAATCAATATCTGTCGAATTTTAAACGATTTGCGGAAAAATAGTATGTTTACCTCGTAGGAAAAGCCACATTCCTGGACTCTGTGTTGCTAAGTCTCGGCTTGCGCCTCGACTTAGCAATCTTCACAGTCGTCCAGGAATGTTAAGCTTTTCCTACCCGGTAAACAATGTACTATTACTTTTCAAACGATCGGAATAATTAAATAATATTAACGCCCCACTGTTTGAGACCCACTGTTCATCTCTTAATTGCATATCGGCCGTCGTAGGGTAAAAATAATTGTAAAGTTCTTAGTAGCACAACTTAAAAATTTAAAGCGTATTTTACACTTTTTTTGGAATATTCTAATTACTCGTAATTCTTGCAAAAGGCTTAGATTTTAGTTTTTTACAATATGTATGTCACAATAATTCGTAGTTTTATTTAGGTCATGTCATAAATGAAAACATTGTGACTGTTAATATATTTATATTTTGCGTATTTCCAGAAAGTGCTCTTTAATCAATCATTGATTTCGAAAACAGTCCTAAATATTGGCAACGTCGTCAAAAGCATGCCGCAGGAAAAACCACTTGCAATCTATAAATTGCCCACTGGGGTAGGTCACTAGTCGATGGAAATTAGTTTTTCGAGATGGACAGCAGCCAAGATTCAATTAGTTTCTGTCGCCCTGCTGTGCTGCGTCACATTCTAGAGCACGCACAAAAGAATGAGATCAAGGTTGGCATAAACTGTGGTTGACCTGTCACGTTAATATTATCAGGTAGCGTTTGAAAATCTAATAAAGCGTAGGTCTATTATGTATTATGTTCCTCCGTTTGGACAATTTGATGTATTACACTTGGTGTCTGTGCGTGTTTACGCGTGATATGAAGAAACTGATAGCGACATTTTAAGTATGATTATAGGGATAAATTTTAAGAAATTTTCCAAGAATTTCTTGATTATAGAGGGCGCATAGACAGATTTCTTACAAAACGCCATATCGAGAGCATATAATATTATGTTTTGTAAAAGAGTACGTCAGCTAACCAACAAAAAAAAAATGAATAAAGCGGAAAGATTATTATATAAATAATAAAATACCAAGTGCTACAATCTACTATTCTGAGTTATGGAATTTTTTAATTATACAGTATGTCCCTGTAAGTTGGAACCATATGGAAAAGTTTTTTATTATTTATTTTACGTAAAGAAGTTATTCTCCATAAAAAGTTCTGCATGGTCTAAAACCTAAAATATAACCATGTTATATCAAATTTAATCAATTTTATACAAGGTATGTCAAAAAAGATGAATTTCGATCAAGAGTAAAGTACCTTTATAGTTCAGGGTATTTCAATAAGAAGGGTATAATTACATATTGGAACATATTTTTTAGTTCTAAACAACTTTTCATAATCACATATTTCTATATTGTGAAAAATAACGGTATTATATTTAAGTACTCTTGAGCGAAATTCATATTTTTTGACATACCTCGTATAACATTGATTATTTTTTTCACCTGTCAAATTCTGACGTTTTTGCTTTTTCAGCCAATCACCACGCGTCGTTCTAGCCAATCATTGAGTGTAATAGTGATAAAACAGCCTCTTCCTTGATAAAACAGTCTCTTCCCTGATAAAACTTAAGGTACCCTAAATTTCACATAATACGTTACGAACGACATTGGAAAATCTCATATTAGTTATAAAAATTGTGTTTTTAATAATTGTTCATTTTCGATTTAAACAGTTTTTTATGTATTAACAATATAATAAATAAATTGGTTCATTTTTAAATCATAAAATAATTTATCTATAACCTACTTAAGACATTGATCCTAGTTGTCTTAAAAATATTTCACAGATGCCCGTATTTACTAATAATACATATTGGTTCACAAAATAATCTTTTCAAATACCACTCGTCCTCTAAATTTTGCTTGATAAATTTTTTCGTTTTCATACTTAAACTTCTTTATTTAGGGTAAAATCACTCAAACAAACCGAAATGGATAAAATCACTCGTCCTTCGGACTCGTGATTTTATCATTCGGTTTGTTTTCGTAATTTTACCAAATAAAGAAGTTTTCGTGAAAACAAAAAAATTTATCGATAAAATTTAGGGGACTCGTGGTATTACCTTTGATAAAATTTGATATAAGATGATTTTATTTTAGGTTTTAGACCATGCAGAACATTCTATACTACTATACTTAAAGAATAACTGTTTTTCGTAAAATTAATAATAAAAAAGTTTTCCATATGGTTCCAACTTACAGAGACATACTGTATGTCTAATAAGTCAAGAACATCCATCTTTGGAAATGGGCCTCCCAATTTTTCCTCCATCAATCTCTATCATGGGTTATTTGCATGCATTTCAAACTATCACTAAAATATTGGCTTGAAATTTCATTATACAGGGTGTCCAGAAATTCTACCGACAAACGAAGACAGGAGATTCTTCAGATAATTATTTTAAGACAATTTAACCCAATTCACTTAGTACGAAAATGCTTCCTAAGGGAGCTAGAGCTTCCTCTTTGAAGATGGCGTCGTGTAATTAGTTTTTCTTAAATACCTCCAGAACGCTTCTATTTAGAAAAACGAAAATTCATATGACACGTGTATTTATCTTCTCCATTCCATTCCGTCCATTGCGAATTTCTAGTACCAGTCATAGTCGTTCGTTTTGGGTAGGGCAACGGTTATTTTATCGCATAACTTTTTAGTCTTTCATTTTTAAGCATTTTTGACAATGAATTATTAAATTTTGAGGTATTCCAGTACTAAAAGGTACTCTTGCTCAACTCGAAAAGTTGATAGGATACACTGTTTTCTAGAAAAATCGATTTGAACATACTAATTCGTTTTTTGAATAAAAAAAATACAAAAACTATTTAGAAAGACGAAAACTGGTACATTTATTTATATTCAAGAGATGAATCGATTTCATTAATTGCGAATTTCTAGTACCGGTCATAGGCCGGTTTTGGGTGGTCAACGGTTATTTTATCGCATAAATTTTTTGTCTTTACTTTTTAACATTTTTGGCACTAGATTATTAAATTATGAGGTATTCGAGTACTAAAAATTACTCTTGCTTTAAATTGGTAAAATACAACTTTTTTTTTGAAATTTTTTTTCATTTTTTTTTCAAATTCAAGAAACGAAAAATTTTCAAATCAATTTTTCTAGAAAACGTTGTGTTCTACCGACTTAAAGCAAGAGTACCTTTTAGTACTAGAATACCTCACAATTTAATAATCCAGTATCAAAAATGCTTAAAAGTTAATGACAAAAAGGTTATGTGATGAAATAACCGTTGCCCTACCCAAAACGGACGGCTATGACCGGTATTAGAAATTCACAATGGATGGAATCGATTCATCTCTGGAAAGTAAATATGCGTACCAATTTTCGTTTTTCTAAATTGAAGCGTTTTGGAGGTATTTATGAAAAACTAATTACATGACGCCATCTTCAAAGAGCTCTAGCTCCCTTAGGAAGCATTTCGGACTAAGCGAATTGGGTTAAATTGTCTTAAATTATCTGAGCAATCTCCTGTCTTCGTTTGTCGGTAGAGTTTCTGAACACCCTGTGTAAAAACGAAATCTCAAAATATTTGCCGAGAAATAGATCGAAGCTACTTTTGCGTATGTTTCATTTGGAAAATATATAAAGAATGTCCTTCCAATAACCGAGTTCGTCAAATTCAAAGTTTTGTTGACATGTTGAATAGAAATTCTAAATTCTTCACACTGCATTGTTTCAGAAGCAAGTCTATATCGATGAAACAATGATACCCTTTCACGGTCACTTGTATTTTCGCCAGTATATAAAAGGAAAGCGACATAAGTTCGAATTGAAATTTTGTAAAATATATCTGGAGGGTTTACCTACAACCTAACGATATATTGCTATAAGGAGAAAACAAATGGACAACCTGTTACTGGAATATTAAAACCGTTACTTGATGTGAAAACCGGTGCAAGGGAGACTCCCCAAACATAATATGCAGAAGAGAACAGATTTGAGAAAAGACTGGATGGGATTATAATTACTGGATTGCTGAAAGGAGGGTTTAAATATTGAAAAAAAAAATACACCAACAAGTGCGTAATTATGCAGTAAAATTTTAACAATGTGAGGAAGAGGAGTAGAACGCGAAAACATGGAGTTAGTTCTAAAAGCGGTGTACTCTACTTAGCCTCTTCTATTCAAATCTACTCACCTTCACGCTGGTGCCCCCTGTGAAAACGAGCAACTCAACTGGAGATCCGACAACCAACCATATCTAGCTCTGTAAAAACCCATGTTATAAAAGCTACAAAGAAAGAAGTAGGACTGTTTAAACACGTAAACGAAATAAGTATAACTACATAATATTTGAAAATTTCCACGTGAAATGTAAGAAGCCTTTGTCATCTCGAGCTACAGCTCTACTCATACAAGAAACGCAAAAATTGCAGACATCATTGCTTTACTGGAGATGAGATGAACTTGCTCAGGAATCCTGAAAATAAAACCTATCTATGGTATGCGGCAAAATTAACAGTACTGAAATTCGTATGCCTCAAATTTGTATATTATGTCATGTGCCGAAACGTATTGAGTGGTTTCCGAACGTTGTTATAACTTATGTAAATGTCTTGTTAATGTTAGATGCTTCAGGATGGCCCTCAGGTTTGAGGAAAAAATTTTTATCGTGGAGTACTATTTTCGGTCATACGGAAAAAGTCGCGGAAATGGGGCAACGTGTCACACGGTCAGGGAGTCTCTTGGAATACTGCTCGATCATTTTGAGAGATTGCCAATCACCAGACCTAACCAAGTTGTTTTGCACCGGATGAGAAAAGTCACGGAAGTCGTCAGAACAGTTAAAAATCGAAAACTTGAATATTTTGGCCATGTTATGCGACACCCAGATAGATATAATATACTCCATTTAATAATACAAGGCAAGGTAGGCGGAAGAAGAGGGCCAGGTCGAAGAAGAACGTCATGGCTTAAAAACCTGAGAGAATGGTATAACAGATCCTCTGCATCCCTTTTCCGAGCTGCCGTTAACAAAATTGCTATAACCAATTTGATAGCCAACGTTCGATAATCAAGCACGGCACATGAAGAAGAAGACCTAACGCCCCCTGATGCGTAAGTACATATGGCGAATGCTGAACGAGGTAGACAGATCCACCGATTGTCATTTCGGAATTGTGGACTAGAATCAGAGATTTGTTTGTGCCAGAAGGCATCTTTAACACCTGTTTTATCGGGAACGTCTTCGTGAATAATGTTTGCAAGGCTATAGTTTTTGTATAGCAAGGTTATTGTATACTAAATATATAAATAATCATAAACGTTTCAATGTTCATTTCATTACTGTTTATTTTGCCGCATAATGTACTAGCTGAACATTTGCTAATTTTAGCATTATAATGATTCACGTATCAACCGAAGAGAAAAAGGACGATGAAAAGGACATGTTCACTTGACTGAGAGTACGACAAGTGACCAAAAATGAAGTTAAAATATTAGCACGAAAATATTAGGTAAAAGAAGCTTTTCTCTCACCATCGGTAAAGAGAGCCTATATGCAGACTCAAATGAAAACGGATTATGTCTGATGAACTTTGCTATGATCAAGAAAATGGTAAAAGGTGGGACAAGATTTCCCTTTAAAGGTATCCATAAGAGAAGTTGGAAATCTTCTTACCTACCTACTGTCCTTCTCCGGAACACCAACAACTTTACATTCTGTACTTCAAACGATTGGCTACATAGATGGCGTTGACGTTGTCATTTGCTAAAATTTGGTCTTCCTCTGTGCAAGTCTCTCTCATCTCTGTGCACGATAGTCATCATTATCATCATTCGTCATCCAGCCTTCTGCATCCAAAGTTGAACATAGGCCTCCCCTAATTTCTTCCAGTTTTGTCAATCTTGGGCTTTCTGCAACCAATTCCTAGCAATCCTTTTGACGTCGTCTGTCCATTGTGTAGGTGGTCTACCTCTACTTCTTCTGACTTCTCTTGGTCTCCACACTGTAATTTTTTGGGTCCCCCTCCTTTTGGAGGAAGTGCATGATAATAAATGGTGACTATTCTGAACTGCGCCACAATCGCATGTATAGTCCTTCTGGTATCCCCATTTTGTCAAGTTACTATCACAACGTGAAACGCCAGCTCTTAGTCTGTTTAGCAACCCTAGTTTGTGTCCAGCAGCCATTTCCTCTAAGGGAGTAAAGTGTGTTGTGGCAGCTGACGCTTGCCATAAATGATGGACCTTGATTTTTTCAGAAAGCTTTTCCGATATCTTAGTCTACTTGGCTGAGTCTGGTGGTCATACAAGGAGTGTCTTTGACCCGTCTTCTCCTTCTTTCGTTTTATCTCTGGCGTGACCTGTCTTCTGATACGTGGTGGAGCGATTCCAACTATGGGGTAGACCTCTTCAATAGGTGTCGCACATTTTTTGATAATAAACCGATTAACTAAATCGATTATAGTCATTGATGTGAGTTTAATACCACACTATCTTATCTGATAATAAACCGATTAACCAAATTGCTTATAGTCATTGATGTGACATTGATGTGAGATGTGACACAATATCAAAAATTTCACCTTACAATTGAGAAAAAATTCATCTCGTAGCAGAGGAAGAAAAATTCTGGAAATTCGATACGGCAATACCAAAAAAATTCGAGCTCCTTATAATTTGCTTGGTAAATGACGAATATAGTAATTATGACACTGTATTAGTTATCAGTCAAAATTTAGTTATACCAAGACCTAAAAGACTTTAATCGTTGAAATATAATTCTGCCCATTATTTTAATTAAAATTAATTAATTAATTAATTGAAATTTTATCCAGACTAAGTATTTTAATTTAGTAGAACAGTTAGCCCGCAGCTTATGTTGTTTGTTTCAAAAAGATGAGGGTTTCGTATAATAATTACAGGTGGTGTTAGAAACGGTCGGTTCTACTGGTAAAAATGTAGATTTAACCGTGAAACGAAATTTACCAAAGAGTTGTTGTTTGTAGCGTAGTTCCGGTAAAGTGTAAAGTATCGGAGTTAAAATCAGATCTAGATAAATATTGTTAGCATGTTTACTCTGGTGTAACAAGTTGTACTCCAACTAGTGTACAAAGAAATACACTACTATTACAAACACATGTCCGCGCAAAAAGCAAAAACACAAAAATATTACTTTATACTTCTATATCTATAATTTTTTCCGTTGAATATAATATAGTTTTACATAATTCTGAAGCTATTTCCTTGTGGCATTTTTTTAATCAACTATTCTAAATGGGAAGTAAAGCTAAAATTTAACTAAAAAATGATTTTATCAACGTTTCGACGCCCAAATGGGATGTCGTTGTCAAAATACAAAATATTACTAAATTAAATAAAAATGTTGTTCAAACGTTAATAAAATCATTTTTTTTTTTTAGTTAAATTGTGACTAATTTCTCATTTAGATTAGTTGTTTACATAATTCATTTATTACTTCTTTTTATTACGTATTTTTTTAATTAGATTCAACTTTCATTTATGGTTTATAATAAAGTAAAACTAGTTTAGTCATGAATGTGACCAAAATTACCAATAGATTAATCACAGGCTTTATTCTACGTGATTGACCTGCAATCATAGTGAATGCAGTAAGTTCTTAGAGTGGACAACGTTCTCCTAGCTTAGATATTTGACCGATCCAGTTTTTTATAATATCTTTGGAGTAAAGGTAGACTTTCCAGGCAAAAGAAAATATAAGGGACCAATTAGATTACTTACAATTTTAATATAGGGGAGCAGGGGGCTAGTTGTAACAGTTTTCATAAAATCAAATATATTTTAACAGCGATTTTACCAATTATTATCACTAATTAAAAACTAAACGCTAGTTTAACTCTTTCTGAATAAAATTGAACTAAAGAAAAGTTAAAAAGACTCGTATTTATTAATCAACTAACATTTTACCAAAAAAGTGCATTTTTCCACAACTGGTTTTTTGTAATGTTGCATTGATTTAGGAGTTCTAGGCCGTAGTCTGAAATTATTTCTTTTTGACGTTTCATCTGCAACTGTGGTAGACTACGAGTGTATCAATAATATAGTTGCAAGTAAGACTAAATGCTGGTTATTGTAACTTTTATGAAAATCTTATTTGATTTTACATTTGTATTGTATCAAATTGTATTGTCTGGCATTGCATTAGTGTAAGACAAGTATTTCTTAAGGATAATGATGGCTGTCATAGTATAAACTGACATTTACGCACAGATTAACTTGAAACCCTATTGAGTAATCAATACTTCCGTGGTTTATGTAAATAAGTTGACAGTATTAAATCCATCCAATTATTTCCGCATGGATGTCCAATCTGGCAACACCTCTTGGCAAATCTGAGACGAATTGATGGATGAGGGAAGTAATAAAGGGAGACATTTAGTTAGAGGTAAATAAGAATTTTCACCCTCTTCGAAAGATTGAATGACTGTGCCATTGTAGTTAGCGCAATGGGGTGATCACCCTAAGATATCGATAGCTAATCTATCTGTGAATATTAGGAAAAGGTGCGGTGGCTTGGGAATTATAGGTTAATAAAATCGCATTCAAAGGTCACGAAATGTTGCGAAATGGATTTTGTTTTGTGGTAGTGCTAAATGTGAAAAAGCACGATATTAAAAGAATTAGATGTCTACTATTTTATGCTTATAGCTTGCTTTAAAAAAGAGGGTGTAAGTCTGTAAGTGATTATTGTTTTCTAAGGGTTGTACACATCGCTAAAGTGAAATTGACATGCACATGCAAGGAACATTTATTAAAGACTACAGCTAATTCAAGCCTAGTGGTTCGTGTATAATTTAAAAAAAAAGTAACATTGATAATAATAATAATAAAGGATTACCAAAATGTGCGCCTTATAACAATCCATATTTATGCACGGTAAGTTAACAATAAAACCTTGTAACAAAATTGTGTATGTTTTATTAAAAGTTAATAAAACAATTTTGTCCTGGTAAAAGGTATATTAGTTTAAAAAGCCCCTATAGGGCTACAAACATAGAAACAAAACGTTTTCGCTCTGTAACAAGAGCATCATCAGTGTTACAAGAACATGGTGAGCCACCCAAAAATACAAAGGTTGAAACCTTTTAAAAATAGATTAAATAGTCTAAGAGCTAGTGAACCCTCCGACCAACGATCGTCCTGTAAGGCTAGAAATTTTTCTAGTGATAATTCATAGCACACCAAGGCTAAAAACCATGACCTGGCAGGCATCAGCGGTGCACGTGTATCTACCAGGTGAATCGAAAAGTGCTAATTTAGGGGGTAAAATAAACTTTCTTCTGTAAGGTTTCAATTTAAGTATGTGTTTGAGTAAGTCATTTAGAAGAAATGTGTACAATGCCAGGCGATTTTGAAGAGCATAAGACCTTGCCAGGCGAGGGGAAAGATTAGGGGTTTTTCCTAAAATTATTTTTTTTGCATCGAACAAATTTTTTTTAAGTTTTTTGAATAATTCCAAACAGAAAAGGTCTTTAGTGATTTTTCTCTTAAGTTAATATTTTTTGTTATATAAGCGATTGAAAATTGCGAAATCGGCCATTCTTAACCCTAAATCGGACATTTATCTAAAAATTTCAATGTTGCCAAGGTAGGTAGATATTCTTTAAAGATTGATTGATGAAATCCCAAAGAGTTTTTTGCAATACGATATCGGAAACCCCTTTGTTTTTTAATTGCTAATCAAGCGGGCGCGACACTGTAGTATAAGTGAGGACGTTTGAATTGGCATAAATTCATTATCTCGAGAATGGGCAAATTTCAAGAGAAATCCTCAGACAGGTCGATTTTATTTTTAAATTAGGACTTTTTGGCATATATATATATATATATATATATATATATATATATATATATATATATATATATATATATATAATACTAGTGACGTCATCCATCTGAGCGTGATGACGTAATCGATTATTTTTTTAAATGAGAGTAGGGGTTGTGTGATAGCTCATTTGAAAGGGTATTTAATTCTCTATTCACTAATATAAACATTAACATAATTATTTATACAGGGTGTACAAAAAAATTTATTAAATTAACTTTGATTAAATTTGACAAATAGAAGAAAAATTTTTTTTGTACACCCTGTATAAATAATTATGTTAATGTTTATATTACTGAATAGAGAATTAAATAACCTTTCAAATGAGCTATCACACAACCCCTACTCTTATTTAAAAAAAATCATCGATTACGTCATCACGCCCAGATGGATGACATCACTAGTATTATATATATGCCAAAAAGTCCTAATTCAAAAATAAAAATCGACCTGTCTGAGGATTTCTCTTGAAATTTGCCCATTCTCGAGATAATGAATTTATGCCAACTCAAACGTCCTCACTTATACTACAGTGTCGCGCCCGCTTGATTAACAATTAAAAAACAAAGGGCTTTTCGATATCGTATTGCAAAAAACTCTTTGGGATTTCATCAATCAATATTTAAAGAATATTTACGTACCTTGGCAACATTGAAATTTTTAGATAAATGTCCGATTTAGGGTTAAAAATGGCCGATTTCGCAATTTTCAAAAATTTCAATCGCTTATATAACAAAAACTATTAACTTAAGAGAAAAATCACTAAAGACCTTTTTTGTTTGGAATGATTTAAAAAACCTAAAAAAATATGTTCGATGGAAAAAGAATAATTTTAGGAAAAACCCCTAATCTTTCCCCTCGCCTGGCAAGGTATTATGCTCTTCAGAATCGCCTGTCATTGTACACATTTCTTCTAAATGACTTACTCAAACACATACTTAAATTTAAACCTTACAGGAGAAAGTTTATTTTACCCCCTAAATTTGCACTTTTCGATTCACCTGGTAGATACACGTGAACCGTTGAGGCCTGCCAGGTCATGGTTTTTACCCTTGGTGTGCTATGAATTATCACTAGACAAATTTCTAGCCTTACAGAACGACCGTTAGTCGGAGGGTTCACTAGCTCTTAGCCAAGCCGCACACCAAAGAAACATGAAGCGAAAAACATGAAACATGAAACGAAAAACATGTTTCATGAAAAGAAAACACTGCTAAACAAATCTCAAAGTCCGCCTACCAATGAAACGAGTGTGATTCATGCTCATGACACATTTTTATTTTCGGAGAGTTTAATAAATGGCCGGACATATATTTGTTTAGCAGTGGTTTATTTCCATGAAACGTAATTTACGTTTCATGTTTCTTTGATGTGCGGCCTGCCTTAGATTAAAAAGTCTCATATAAATATAAACATCTTAAAATCCCAAGGATGGATAAACTTCTTATGGATGTGGCTTTAGGGCAGCATATGACTCCCACACGTGGTAAGTGGGTTAATTAATTAGGTCATTATGTTATAAGAGGTGACAGGCAACTCACCTTAGTTTATAATTTCCCTATTTTTAAAGCTTTCCTCTGTGCATTTCAATTTACTTTCATTGTATTTTCTTTTCTTTGATCTTATGATTCTTTTGACTCGTTTCCTTTATTCGTTGTATTTTCTCTCTAACTCCGGAGTTTTTTCTTGCGTTTTTTTGAATAGTAGGTAATTTGTTTCGTTCATCTAGTTCTATTTTAGATTTCTCATCGAACCATTCCTTGTACTCTCACCATATACTATTGCTCTATAGTTTATTCGATAAAAACGATAGATTCGATTCGATTTTTATCTATTCGATAAAAACGACTATTCGATAGTTTTTATCGATTTTCATAAAGCCTTTGACACAGTTGAACTTAGAAAAATATTACAGGCGCTTAAAGAATGCAGGCTAGATTATAGGTATACAAAATTATTACACAAAATATACTTACAGGCAACAACCACTGTCAAATTACATACCAACAGTAATCGCATAAAAATAGAACGGGGGGTTAGACAAGGAGACCCAATGTCACCTAAACTTTTTAATACGGTCTTAGAACATGCTTTCAAGAGTTTGGATTGGATGACAAAGGGAATAAAAATAGATGGAGAATACCTAAACAACTTACGTTTCGCCGATGATATAGTCATAGTAGCTGAGGATCTAGGTATGGCAAGAGAGATGGTACAGGAACTCGTTGTAGCTACAGAAAATGTAGGTTTAAATATAAACATCTCAAAAACAAAAATAATGACAAATTTGGTACCCAACCAGAACATCAGTATTGGTGGGAAGGAAATAGAACTCGTAGATAGATATAAATACCTGGGACATAAAATTACGATTGGCAGGGATAACCAGACTCATGAGCTGAAGAGAAGAATCGGTCTTGGGTGGGCAGCATTTGGAAAACTGAGAGAAACTTTTAAAAGTGAGTTACCCACATGTCTAAAGAGAAAGGTATTCGATCAGTGCGTCCTCCCAGTCTTGAAGTACGGATCAGAAACACTTACCTTAACTAAAGCCTCGGCTACCAAACTAAGAGTCACGCAGAGAAGAATGGAGCGGTCAATGTTAGGAATAACTCTGCGAGACAAAATCAGAAACGAAGAAATCAGGAGAAGAACAAAGGTGACTGACGTCATCGAGAGGATAGCCAGGTTGAAGTGGAGATGGGCAGGACACGTAGCCAGAATGACAGATGGGCGATGGACGAAGAGGTTATTGGAATGGAGGCCAAGAGAAGACAAGAGAAGCTTCGGTCGACCGCCTACAAGATGGACTGACGACTTAAGAAAGGTAAATAAAAACTGGATGAGGGCGGCGCAGGATAGATGGGGTTGGAAACGAGGGGAGGAGGCCTATGTTCAGCAGTGGACTTTTGAGGCTGGATGATGATGATGATGATGATAGTTTATTATTAAGGTGTGTTCTATTCGGTACTTAACATTAGTTTGTTTCGAAATATATTAAGACATTTAACTTTGTATAATTGTTTGGTTACACCTCGAATATATTTTAGAGTAAATAAAAATCACACGTGATAAGACGATAAGTATTTAGCAGAGCAAATTATTAATTTCTTTCCTGTTTACCACAACACATGCCTTGCGTTTCATGTAATTGCATTTAATTGCTTAGTTTATGTCTATGTTTACGGTACGAGACTAGGTTGCAGATATCTACGTTTAAACGTCTACATAAAAATGATCAACTAACCTTTTTTGGTCGTCATTTAATAAAGGTAGCCCAACTTAAATGTTAAATAATACATTTATAAAATTGGCATGCAAAACACGAGGGTGCTTCTAATATAATAAGACAGGAAGTGTTTAGTATGTTATAAACAATTATTATTGTGTACTTGAAATTATACTATAAGTACTGCGATTTTTAATAATTAATAATATATGTTCAACATTCGGGTAATTTGTCCAACTTAACGGCTTTCGTTAGGAGATAATATGAGATAAAAGTTTATTTAGGACCTTTCATCATAATGAGAAAATTATAAGAAACATTAATCTACACGTAAATAATAAGAGGATAGAACGAGTTCAGAATTATAACTATTTAGGGACAAACATTAGTGAAACAAACGATTATACCAAAGACATCAGAATTAGAATAGAAAAGGCTAGAAGTGCATTCACTAATAATATGAAACAAATATTTAGTAGAGACCTCAGCCTAAATCTTAGAAAGCGCGTACTAAAATGTTATGTATTTTATGTTATTTTGTATGATGTGGAGACATGGACCCTTAATAAACAATGTCTCAATAGATTCTTCTTCATAAAGTGCCGTCTCCTCAATGGAGGTTGGCTACTACAATTGCAAACTCTTCTCTGTCTTCATTTGTTTTTATTAGCTGTTCAAAATTTAGCCCTGTCCGTTGCCGGATGTTTCTGAGCCACGATAGTCTTTTCCTCCCTAGTCCTCTCCTTCCTTCGATTTATACTTTCACTATAAGTTGAGCATATTAGTACTTATTATTTCTCAGTATGTGGCCTTGGTATGATGTTTTTCTAACTTTCACTGTGTTGAAAAGTTCTCTTGCCTTGCCTATTCTATGCAGCACTTCTACGTTTGAGGTATGTGATGTCCATGAAATTTTGAGGATTCTCCGGTAGATCCACATTTCAAAGGCCTCCAACTTATTTACGGTTGATGTTTTAAGGGTCCATGTCTCAACTACAGAAGAGTGGACCAGACGTAGCATTTGGATAAACGTAGTCGAATTAGAGTTTTATTCGAGAATCACAAAGCAGTTTTTTGATTTTTTCGAAAGATTTTCTGGCCTGTTCTATTCTCGATCTTATTTATAGATCAGGATTTAGGCTGCTATCGATCCAACATCCCAAGTATTTAAATTTATTGACTTGTTCTAAAATGTGCCCATCTATTGTGCAAGGTTGAGGTACATTTGGTTTTTTCGGATTGACATCACTTTGGTTTTTTTAATATTTATTTTCATACCAAATTGCTCACAGGTCGAGTTGGTCTTGTCGATGAGTCGTTGTAGGCCCAAGTCGGAATCCGCAATCAACACCGTATCATCGGCGTATCTGATGCTGTTGATATTTACGCCATTCACCTTGACTCCATCCTTGGAGTGCTCCAGTGCCTCTTTAAATAGAAACTCGGAGTAAATATTAAACAGCAGAGGCGACAGAACACATCCCTGTCTAACTCCCCTCCTAATTTCTACTTCTGCGGATGTGGAACCTTCGATCCTAACTCTGACGTTTTAATACAAGTTTTTTAGTAAATTGATGTCTATTCCATCTAAACCGACTTCTTGCAAACGTTCTAATAGCAGGTCGTGTCTTACTCTATCAAATGCTTTTTCGAAGTCTATAAAGCATATAAATATATTTTTCTGTTAGTCGTAGCATTTTTGGGCGAGAACTAGTAAATTGAAGAGGGCTTCTCTTGTTCCCATGCCGGCTCTGAATCCAAACTGACCGTCTCCGATGATTGTTTCGTATTTTCTATAGATACGATTATGTACGATTTTTGAATGAGATTGAATAAAAGGACAAATATTTCAATATTTTCTTCGCTAATTAATTTTAAAGTTTTTGGGTATATTCCATCTGGACCTGGGCTTTTATTTGGTTTGAGTTGATTAATTGCATTTATAATTTCAGATTTCAGAATTGCTGGCCCTTCGTTGTTATTTTCCAATCTTACTTCTTCTCATATGTCGTGAAAAAGAATTTTAATATAGTTTTCCCATTCTTTCAGTTTATCTTCTGTTGATTCTAGCAGTTTGCCATTCGTGTTCAACATGTTGCGAAAAGTAATTCGTTCATCTCCTTTCTTTACCCTAGTCCATTAATAAAGTTTAAAGGATAAAATGTATCGATGAATTATTCATATTATATTATGCGGTGGCATTTAATGGAATAAAGGCCCTGAAGTATTTTATTATGAGTCAAAGTTGGTTTAATATTGTCAACAATCTTTTCAGGAACTCAATGTTGTTTTCTATAAAACAACATTGAACAATGAACGAGGGCAGATAAGGGAAAGCGGGAGGTATATATATAGAAAGATGGATGTTCTTTGCCGATAAAATAGATATACTGCTAAATTTTGCCCTATTTTTACAACCATAAATTAAAATAAATATTTTTTCACTGTATTATTCACATGCTATTCTCATACTTTAAATTCGCTAAAAATTGCATAAAATAGTGGTGCCATACACTTCAGTTCACTTTTGCGTACACTTTTCAAAAATAGTCACTGATATTCAATTTCAATTGTTTTCAATCGTTTCCCGTTTGTATTCAACCCCAACCCCTCGACTTATCGTCTAAATATAAAAACCACCGACATCTTCACCCCATTTACAAATATTGTGAACTCAAAAAGATCGAATTACGGAAAATGGAGCAGAAACAATGATAGAAAACTTTCGATTAAGATATAATTGAGTGATGCTTTGTCATATTCAATGGCGGGTTGAAAACCGAGATCCGGAAGGGTACATATTAATAAGCATAACACGATGTTGAAGGGTGTGAAACGATTTGATACGGCTCCAGGAGAGATATAAAAAAATCGTTTTAGTATTAAAACGGTCGTTACTTTGAATGCTTTAAACTTACTTTTTATTGCTCAGAGATATAAAAACAGCCAAGAACACATTAAAAAGTAATAAAAGATTAATTTCAACGATCGAATTTAATTAGTAAATATATTATACAGGGCGTCATGCATAGGACAATAGTGAAAACGGCAATTTAGTCCAGAGAAATAAGGTAACAAGTAATTGGACTTCGTCCAATTACTCAATTACTCAAGACAAAGTCTTCGATTTTCACCCAAAGTGACCGAAAATAGAACTAGGAGTCGCTATTTGAACTCTTCTTGTAACTGTGCGTCGATTAATAAGTTGTTTAAATAATTTTAAACATAGGAACATATCTTCTTCTTCTTCTTCTTCTTCTTCTTCTTCTTCTTCTTCTTCTTCTTCTTCTTCTTCTTCTTCTTCTTCTTCTTTTTCTTCTTGTAATAGGACTATGTCCTGTTTCTTCTGTTACAGTATCTGCTGCGATCCAGAGCTCCAGCTCCCGTACCATCGTTTTTTGGGTCTTCCTATGGGTCGCTTGATGTTGGACTTCTGTGTTTTCGCCCAATGCGCCATACGTTCAGGGTCTATCCGATCCACGTGGTCTCTCCACATGTGTCGTCGCGCTCTTGTCCATCTCACTACGTCTTGAACGCCTAGCTCTCTCAATGTGTCTTCGTTTCGTATTCTATCTCTGAGTGTGATACCTCTTATAATAACATATCATTTTGAGTAACTTGTTTATCCCGCACATCTATATAAAATCAATGTAATACAGTCGGATTTGTGCGAGAATTGCAATACAATAAGTGACTTGGATCATATATTTTTGCATGTGACAAATATGTGACACAAAGAAATCTATTGAATATGCAGCTATTGCAAGAAAACGTTTATCCCCCATATAACCTGATGAACTTACTAGCTTTGAACAAACCGTCAATCTTTAGGATTCTTCTAGATTATGTTAAGTCGTGTAAATTGAAACTTTAGATTATAAAATTGGTCGTGTAAGTTAATAATACCCCTTATCCCTACTCCTCAATGCCACAGAAGAAAGCGTAAAATAACTTCATCTACTCTGTAACCAAATATGGCATTCTAAGCAATGGCCTGAAGACTGGACAAAATCTACAATAACAACAATTCATAAAAAAGGCAGCTTCCACAAATGCGACAATTATAGAACTATTTCTCTTATATCACATGCCAGTAAAAGAATGCTACATATAATCAATGAGAGACTAAAAACATTCCTTCAAAGAGAAATTCCACAAGAGCAAACTGGATTTACCAAAGGTAGAGGTACTCGAGAACACCTGTTGAATATAAGACAAATAATCGAAAAATCTGGGGAATTTAATATTGCACTGTACACATATGCTTTATAGATTTATCTTAAGACGTTCGACAGGATCAAGTGGAGACACTTATGGCGAATACTAAAAGAAGTAGGCGTACCTCAACACCTTATTTCGCTTATAACTGAACTATACGAACACACTACTGGATCAGTTAAAGTTCTTGACACACTTTCAAACGAATTTCGTCCAGAACGGGGTGACACAGGGATGTATACTGTCTCCACAGTTATTCAATATATATGGAGAGCATATTATGAGAAGAGCACTTGAAGGATGGGAAAAAGGCATCTCAATAAATGGTCATAAAATAAACAACCTACGTTTCGCAGATGACACAGCCCTTCTTGCAAATAGTCAAGCAGAGCTGATCGATCTTATACTGGTTGAAAACGAAAGTCAAATATTTGGTCTGCAATTAAACATATCAAAGACAAAGATCATGATAGTGGATAGACTACATAACAATCATCCACACATAACCACAATTGATCGGTTTGAGGTTGTGAGCTCATACTTATATCTGGGATTATTAATCACAAACACAGGGTCACTACAAGAAGAACTAAAACGTAGATGGGATCTAGCAAAAGTCGCCACAGCAAAAATGACCACAATATGGAAGGACTGTCAAATTTCAAGAGCGTTAAAGATGAGGTTGATCAACTGCTTAATATTCCCAATACTGACCTATGGATGTAAATCTTGGACACTGAGAAATTCGGAAAGAAGAAAGATAGACGCCACTGAAATGTTCTGTTGGAGACGAATGCTACGAATTCCTTGGACCGACCATAGAACAAATAATTCAATTTTAAGAGAGCTTAAAGTTAGCCAACGGCTCTCCAGTAAAGTCCATCTCCAACAATTAAAATACTTTGGACATGTTATGAGAGCAAACACAGAAAACATGGAAAGACTCATTATACAAAAAAGGTGGAAGGCCGAAGATCACGAGGAAGATCCCCAACAAGATGGATCGATCAGATTACAGGAATATGCAACAGACCTATGCATGAGTTAAAAGAAGTGACCAGAGACAGAGATCTTTGGAGAAGGACAATACACGACATCACGTCGACCACTACACTCCCTCCGGGGGGTCAAGATTGAAGAGAGAGATCCCTACTTAGTCTGTGGTTAGTCACCCTGAACGACCTTGGTGCGAAAAGTTTTTTCCCTTCCCTACCCTGGATTGTTTTTGTAATGGATTCAGAGATGGATTCGTAATGGTCATGGTGTATGGTTAGGCGTCGATTTTAAGAAGTGCTGCTGGCTAAATGGGCGCAGTTCCCAAAGGCCATAAAAGAAAAAAAATTGTTTATCAACAGTTTTAATTTTATCAGTTAGTTGTAATATCTTATTGTAAATTCAAGTGTAAATGATCATTCACATTCAATTGACATAGTTAATTAAACATCAAATTTATTAACAAAGGGCACATTGAGAATGAACGCAAATAGTAGATACAAATTAAAAATGTTTATATAGTCCTGTCGCCAGGGGGGGTACAACGGTCTTCTTAATTCAGATGGACTTACCCAAGTTTTTTTTATGTATTTTTACCCGTAGAACACGAATTTTTTGGGTAACAGTTGATCCGGATGTCGATAAGATTGTTATAAACAAAGAAGTTGAGGAATTACATAACAGCGATTTCTCGCAAAACAAAACATTTTTTTGTATTTTTTGGGTCATTCTAACCAAAAAATGTTCCTACAAGTTTTTTCGTAGGATGCATAGTTTTCCAGATAAACGCGGTTGAACTTTCAAAAAATGGAAAAATTGCAATTTTTGAACCCGAATAACGTTTGAATAAAAAATAAAATAGCAATTCTGCTTACCGCCTTTAAAAGTTTAAGTCAAATTATATCTGTTTTGAATATTTGCATTGCTAAAAATTTATTTTTTGATTGTTAAAAAAAGCTATAAACACATACTGTTTCCCGTGCCTAATACATGCGTTTTAATGCATGCTACTTAGAAATAGCCCCGCTTGCACTTTTACCTCCTCTACGTACTCGTTCGATTTTAAATGAGAAATCATTGAAACATCACTCAAGCACTAGGTGTTTATAGCTTTGTTTTAACAATAAAATAATACATTTTTGGCAATACAAATAATTAAAACCGATATAATTTGACTTGAACTTTCAAATGCGGTAAGCAGAATTGCTATTTTATTTTTCAATCAAAAGTTTTTCAGGTTCAAAAATTCAAATTTTTCGATTTTTTGAAAGTTCAACCGCGTATATCTCGAAAACTATGCATCCTACGAAAAAATTTGTAGGAACATTTTTCGGTTAAAATGGACCAAAAAATACAAAAAAATGTTTTGTTTTGCGAGAAATCGCTGTTATGTGATTCCTCAACTTCTTGGTTTATAACAATCTTATCGACATCCGGATCAACTGTTACCCAAAAAATTCGTGTTCTACAGGTCAAAATACATAAAAAAAACTTGGGTAAGTCCATCTGAATACAGGAGGCCGTTGTACCCCCCCTGGCGACAGGACTAATAAGCAAAAAATTGAAATTTTTTTATAATTCAGTTTTGCAATATTTGAAATTGGTCAGTGAATAATCGAATATTGGTTGTGAGACCTAAAAATAAACAATAAAGTTCAGCAAATTCGTAGAAAAAGATCACCAAAAGATAGGCCGAGCTTCCATTTTAAATATTCTTTTCCCAGTTTCAATTTGACTATTTTTAATCTTATTCTTATTTGTTTTAGGTAAGTATCATATAACGGTTTTCATCACAAGAACATTACATACAGTAATACGAGTAAGTAAATTAAAATTAATTTAATAGTTATTTATGATTTATGATATAAGTGTTAAAAGTACACATTTAAGGCACGCATGTGAAAGTTTGCAGAATTAGCTATAGCGAGTTTCATGAAGGAGTTTAAAACAGTTACGAGAATTAAAATTTTTATTTACATCTATTCCTGTTTTCATTTTCCACAGTATCTTAGTGCCACAACAAGTATCTAGCCACAACAACGACCAAAAACCTGTATTTTTATCTCGCGACACACCGTAATTTACATCCCCGTATGGCCATGCTTTTTACAGCGCTTACTGCCGCGTAATTTTACGGCGCTTACTGCTCTTACGGCGCCGTAAAAAAACGCCCGTGTGGCCAAAGCCTAAATAGCTATTAGTCCATGTGATGAGACCGCTCCCTCTGGGAAAATTTCTGATTCGGTTTCTTTGTGGATTCCTATTCAAAAATGTCCCCTTTAAACAAATCTGAAGGGTGCCGGGCGGAATTTTTGGGCAGAAATTGTTTAAACAATTTATTGAAACAAATACAAAAGATCACGTTTTTTGCTCTGGAATATAGATTTTGCATTTTCGAGGCCTAAAAACTCATATTTAAATTAGTATTTTTGAGGTTGCCAGATACTTACATTTAAGTTTAAACATTCAGCTTCAAGATTCTGAAGAGTGATTGCGTCTAACCTTAACTTAAACCGTTGTTTTTTAATTGTTAAATATGCATGTCCATCCGATTATTTTGCCGGTGCGGCGCGCTCTATTTCAAAAATCTCCAACCGGAAAATCGGATGGACATGCATATTTAACAATTAAAAACAACGGTTTCAATTAAGGTTAGACGCAATCACTCTTCAGAATCTTGAAGCTGAATATTTAAACTTCAAGGTAAGTATCTGGCAACCTCAAAAATACTAATTTAAATATGAGTTTTTAGGCCTCGAAAATGCGTATTTTCGCATTTTTTTTCAGATTTTAAATCGCCTATAACTCGAAAACTACCAATTTTTGAGAAAATTTACAAGATACCTTTCTTGTTTAGAATGAACCACAAAACTTAAAAATATATGTTCCAAAGCAAACAAAAACGTGATCTTTTGTATTTGTTTAAAAAATTGTTAAAACAATTTCTGCCCAAAAATTCCGCCCGGCGCCCTTCAGATTTGTTTAAAGGGGACAATTTTGAGTACGAATCCACAAAGAAACCGAATCAGAATTTTTTCCAGACGGGAGCGGTCTCACCAAATGGACTATATGCTGGGCATGAGATTTTATATGTTTGTTATTTTGCGCATGGGCTATATCACAACTGAGACAAAGTTGCCATTTTTGCATAAAACGTAAATATTTAAATCTTTTAAATTTAGTATTAGATCTCTTTTTGCGAAAAAAAAAGGTATTGCCGCCTATGATTACAATTATGGGCTGTCAGTCGGAATGGATACAAAATAAATATTTAGTGGAAAGTGAAAGAGCTTTTATTGATTGTGGCTCCCCCAATCGCATTTAATTGTGTTGACAATACAAGCCTGCCATCCAATAGAAGAAAACGGAAAATACAATATATAAACAAGAGTAGATGCTCTTTTTTATATAGACGAGTAGGTAGTTCTTATTGTGAATAAAATAATAGTATCTTGGCATTTAGCCATCGAAAAAAAAAATGTCATTAGGTCAGGTTGTGCACGTTACATGAGGTTGGTTAGTATTTCGACCACTTCACAAATGATAAATGTTAGCACATATTATGTGATTTTTCATTATTAGTATAAATGTTATTTCTAGAACATAGTTCACAATTTAAGGAATTAAACGATAATTAAATGTGACGACAAATACACTATGGTAGGGGAGCCCAAGCGGGGGTTTTTGCAGTTACTCGAGCTCGTCAGATTATTACATAGGGAGAAACCTTGTACCTTGAAAATGTACATCCTGTTAAGGGGGGGGGGGCGAAAAAAAAATCTATCGAAAAACTCAAAATCGTCAGATTAAGATAAGGTAAATTAAGTACATGCAAAACAGTGTATATTTCAAAAATCTGACGATTTGAGCGGGCGGTAATTATGTTTCACATTACATATAAGAATTTTTAACATGCGAGGGTTTTTTCGTGCGATAGTTTTGACGCACCTATCCTTTTCACACAATAAGAATTGAGTCGCACGAAGATATTTTGCTGTGTTGTTTGGTATATTATTTTTATTTACACTTTGTGGCTGAGGTAGGTACATGATACGATGTCTGATATGTATCATTACGATGTATCATTACGATGTATCATTTGCAATTCTATTTTGTCAGTTATTATTTCTTATGTTTTGAATTAAAAGCCTTAATTTGTTTTTATAATCGTGGTTCTAACACTTGAACTAAAAAAATGATTTTATTAACATTTCGACATCCGATTTGGGCGTCGAAACGTTAATAAAATTATTTTTTTAGTTAAATTGTGGCTTATTTCCCATTTAGACTAGTTTATTATAAAAATTCCACAAGGAAACAGCTTCAGAACAACATTACAATCCATGTTTTTCACGTACAGAATTTAAAAGACCCTCTGTCATCCATTCATTTTTAAATGTTATTCCTCTCGTTTTAAATGTTGTTTTTAGATAATTTCACACAAGACGTGACCTTCGCCCTACTCCAGTTTTCACCGAGTTGTTTACCCTATAAAACTAAATATAATTTCGTAGAATAAAAGGTATATTTTATATGGAGCGAAATCAAATTATAGCCTTGTGTTTACTTTATCGTCGAAGAAAGAGAAATAAGTGGAACCGGTTTTTTTCTTTATCACCTAATTCATCAAATTAATTAATTTAAATTAATTCCTGCACTGTTAAGTGCACGGCATACACAATTCCAAGCATTTCTCGTCAAGTTTCTATCTTTTTATATTTCTATTGTTTTGTCCCAATAAACAGAGCTCTCTTCAATTAATGTTACTAATATTTCACTATCAATCTGAGACATCATAATAGAAAATATATGCACCTACTTTAAACAGCCACAAAGTGGAAATGTACCAAATAACCAAAGAATCTACCTTCGTGCGACTGAACGACAGTATCATATGAAAGGATGCAAGTCGCCTATGCTTCTGGGTGCGTAAAAACGGCACGGCTGCCGTCTGTTGTTGTAAGCGAGGGACGGCATAAACACGGCGACTTCACCGAACGTTCGAACCACCGTCTAGTGAGAAAGGCTCCATATGATTACATGCGCCACCATTGGAATGCCGTCGTGCGTTCTAACCCTCGCACGTTTAAATTCTTATAATGTGAAACAGCACTAAGGAAATAGGTGAGTCCCAAAGTTTTCTACGAAAAAAGCGAATACTTCGCGAAATGAATGACAGATCGAAAAACTAAAAAATACTTACCAATATTTTTCAAAAATCTATCGAATGATACCAAACACGACTTCCCACGGAGAGATGTGGGGGATAAATTTAAAAAATATTTTAAATTTTAATATTTTAAATACTAATCCCGCGATATTTCGCGAAATGAACACCAGATCGAAAAACTGAAAAATACACTTATTCAGTATTTTTGAAAAATCTATCGAATGGCACCAAACACGACCCCCCCCCCTCCCACGGAGGTGGATGTGGGATTACGTTAAAATCTTAAATGGGGGCCCCCATTTTTTATTGCAGATTTGGATTAGTTACGTAAAAATAAGTAACTTTTATTCGAAATATTTTTTCGAATTATGGATAGATGTCGCTATAATCTAAAAAAAACGATTGTTGGAAATGGAAAATTAAATTAAAAATGGACAAGTCCCCACTAAAATGGAAAACTTTACTTAACTTTTTTTGGTTTTAGGACCTACACTTCACAACCCAATAGGTCCCCAAAGCGCTCGAGTGACTGCACATTTTAGCATACCTTGCTTCCCTACCAATATCTTATTTATTTTTGACGTTTTGTTCTTCAATCAGAAATGTTTCCAAAAAAATTCTAAAATAAAAATTGTGAAAATTAATTTTTAATCTATGAACGTTATTTATTGTAACTGACGATAGGAAAGGATTTGCCATTTGTCAGTTTTCTTACTTGGTGTGGTTAGGTGTCTTATAGACATCAGCCATGATTACATTTTTCGAGCTGAAAATTCTGAGAAAAGTGTTGATATACTCCCGGTTGATATAAAAATGTTGTTTTCTGTATTTGTGTTTTATATTATATGACTATAGAGAATCTCTCTGACCAGCTGAAATACCAGCTGAACTAGTAAAATGATCAATGCCGAAATCCTAAGAACAAGTTATAATCCGCAGTGGAAAGCAAGTCAGTATTCTTCTCCTTCAGACTTCGGGGGAAGTCGTCCCCTGATCTTCCTTGGTCTTCCTCTCCTCTCCTTCCAGAAACTCTAATTTTTCTTATTGGGTGATTAGCCTCGAGACTCTAGACTGTCTAGACGTTAAACATGTCCGAATTTTTTAAATTTCATTGGTGTCTTTCTGTCACACACCACTCGCTTTGTTCCAAATTCCGTGATAACTCTGCTTCATTTCTCCATAATCCATATAAAGACAGATCTGTCTCTCAAAAAATCAAGATGAGATTGGTGAATGCACTTGTATTCTCAAGATTTCTATAAGGGGCAGAAACTTTGATCTTTTGCGCACAAGAAAGCCAAAAAATTGATACATTTTATAGGTGACGTTGGAGAAAAATGCTGAGCATACCTTGGACACTTCAAAGCACCAATGTTTCAATACATAACCAACTTGACATCAAGTCATCAAGAGAAGAGTGTCCACAATATGTCTACTGCGAATTCTACATAGGGATGGTCACAAGCTCGGGCTCGAGCTTTTCAAAAGATCGGCTCGGCTCGAGTCCATCCCTAATTCTACAGTTCTTCTGACGTGGTTCTCAGAGGTGACGATAATTAAGAGATTAATTGGGCCCGGAAACATTCCGGAGGAGACCAAGTGGACGATCACTAGCCAGATGAACCGACCACAATCAGAATTCAGTGGGCCACTCATTCTGCGAAAGCTTACAGCAGATGAAAATAATAATAATAATAATAGCTTTATTGCCCAACAGTTTCCCATTTATAGGACAAATACAGAAAAAAAATAATCACATAATTCATTAGTATAACATCTACAAAGTAATAGTAGAGACCTAATCTAAGTAAAGAGAAGCCATTTTTAACAAATCATTAAGTGAGCACGAAAAAATATCACAATGATTGCAAATACTATTATAATTCTTACACATGACAAAAAGAGGCGATTTAACTAATATATTTGTTCTTGCTCTTGGACACTTAAATAAAACGTTTGATCTAGATCTAACTCGAGGAACGTTGAAATTAATTTGTGCTAATAAATCACTACAGTCAATACTGTTATGTAATAATTTATACAAAAATGTTAATGAACTAATTTCTCTCCTTAATTCTAAACTAACCATGTCAACTCTACAACATAATGTATTATTATCACATCCACGGTTAGGATAGATTCCATCAATTTTAAATATCAGATATTTTATAAGTTTTCTCTGTACTTTTTCAATATCTTTTGTATAACAATTATATATAGGATACCAAACTAAACTGCAATATTCTAATTTTGGACGTACTAGAGAATAGTATAATAATTTTATTGGTGTTATGTTGGTGAAGTTTCTGCAATTCCTAATAATGAAACCGTACATTCGCATAACTTCAGAAACTTTTTGTTCAATATGCAAATTGAAAGTTAACTTGCAGTCAAAAATGACACCTAAGTCTTTGAGGCTATTACATTTTTCCAAAACAGAGTTCTGAATTATATAGTTAAAGTTAACTGTCGTCAATTTCCTGCAAAACCTCACTACTTTACATTTTGCAGAATTTAATAGTAGTTTGTTATTAGTACACCATGTATCAATAGCAGTTAAGTTACGCTGAAGTTCTAAACAATCGCCAATAGTGTCGATCTTACAGAAAATTTTCACGTCGTCCGCAAAACACAATTTTTTACAGTTAATTTCTTGAAACAAATCATTAATATAAAGTAAAAATAATAACGGTCCTAGATTGGAGCCTTGCGGAACACCAGACTTAGACAGAATTAAATCTGACTTAAAGCCATTATAGAATACATACTGTCTCCTTCCTATTAAATAACTACCAAAGAATTTAATTAAATTAACAGAAAATCCCAAATTTGATAACTTGGATAATAAATACAGATGAACCACCTTATCAAATGCCTTCGAGAAATCTGTATATACGACATCAATTTGTCCTTGTTCATCTAATACTTCAGAAATAAATTGTGTCATCACTACCAGGTTTGTCAAGGTAGATCGTTTATCTATGAATCCGTGTTGAAAAGGTGCAATATAGCCGCGAACACACGGATATATACGATTATACAGAACAATCTCGAAAATCTTTGAGAAGTTACACAACAGAGAGACAGGTCTGTAATTAGATATATCAGATTTAACTCCATTTTTAAATATAGGACATACTTTTGACTCTTTCCATATTTCAGGATATTTTCCAGTTTCCAAAGACAAGTTAAATAGTTTTTGAAGCGGTTTGACAAATATTCGTGTACAATCTTTAACTAGAAATGCTGGAATATTATCTGGACCAGTCGTCATTTTATTTTTTAATCTTTTAAAAGCTTCCAGAATTTCATTTTCTTCAAATTTCAAAAAATTAATGGTTGGTAAATTAAAACCCTGAACGCTGATGTCCTCTGGTTCATTATTGTCAGTAGATACATATACTTTTTCAAAAAATGTTTTAAAAGCGTTGACAATATCCTGGGGATTATCAAAAGTATTTCCCTCATAGCACATTTCACCTGGAATTCGCGATGACTTATTTTTAGTATGTACATAAGACCAAAATGATTTTGTTTCAATGGTAATACTGTCTTGAATGTTTTCAATGTAATTGTTATATGCAGTTTTAATTTGCTGTTTAATAACTTTGCGCAATCTTTTAAATTCTATGTGATATATTTCGTTTCCCGTTTTTCTATACTTTTGACGGTTTTTGGCTTTGAGTTTAATATTTTTAATAATATCTGAGTGATACCAATTTGGATACTTATGTTTATAATTTTTGTATACCGGAACATATCTATCAACTATTGTATACAATATATTATAAAATTGCTTTAATGCTATATTTACATCATCGTAATTATCTAAAAAGTCCCAATTAGTTTGTAATAGTTCAGAATACAGAGAAGTGAAATTTGCTTTCCGAAAATTATACATTTTCGAATTAGAATTTGGTAAAAACCTAATTTCCTTTTTTCCCAAATTATTAATCCTTATCATAAGTGCAGGATGATGACCATCTTCTTTAACCAGTGAAGAATCATCATGAATAATATCACATTTCTCTGATGACATTACTAAATCCAACAAACGACCTAAGTTATTAGGCACATCATTGTATTGAACTAAATTAAATAAACTTAAAAAATCTAATACAGTTGATGTTTTTATATCTAATCTGCTTTGATCTACAAACTTGGGTACATTGAAGTCACCTAATATAACAATGGTTTCATTAAATATTTCCAGTTGTTCTAAACATTCAAAAAAGTATTCGAAGTCTTCAGAACTTAACTTATCAATAATATAAAGAACTAAAACATAAAATTTTCTATAACCAACACAACATTTTACAGCTAACATATCGATTAGGGGAAACTGTAGATCGTATGTGGATACATCGATAACAGACGATTTAATCTCCGTCTTCAGCGCTAATAAGACGCCTCCCCCAGTGGTTTTATCTACAACATCAAATTTTCGATCCTTTCTATACACATCGTATTGATCAGGAAACAACTCTAGACTGGACACATCCTTGTTCAACCAGGTCTCACTTAAAGCAATAATGTCATATTCACCCTCACTTACACTAGTATAAAACTCTGAAACTTTAGAGTTAAGACCACGTACATTTTGGTAATAACATATAAGTTCACATCCTACAACACTGTCGGGCTCTATTGGTTTAAAGGCACTACCTTGGGTATACCATTCATATACTTGATTTTGAAAGATCCATTTCCACTCGCATTCATGTTGTTTAGTTCAACCTTTACATTGTTGTAATAATTAATTTGATTTCTAGTTCGATCAAATGACATTGACACATTTTTGTAGTTCCCATTTCTTAGAAATTTAGCTTGCCGTATTAAAGCAAATACATCATTTTCATCATCTAATATGACCTTAATTGGTCGAATTAGATAATTAGAAAATAGAGATTAATGGGAAAATTTGTTCGGAGCATTGAAGGAAATTACGCTCCTCAGTAATGGAGATATGAAGACCATACAAGAGAGAAAGTCCTCCTTTATTTTGTTCTTCAGCTCCGTTTGACCACCACCAGGTCTCTTCTTAACTTCATTTTTGAGGTTTTTTAAATTATTTCCATAGCAGTATCTCTAATAGTACCTACCATACATATTAATGCATGGAAAATTAAGTTAGCACCAGAAAAAGAAATCTTGTGGCAAAGAGACCCGATAAATGCCAACCGAACTCCTATACATATATGTATTCCGAAACAGAATTGAATTTACCATGATAACCTTACTATTTAATCAGATATGACACATACACGTAACAAATAAATAACACCATGGCAAATACTAAAAATGATCAGAATATTAGAATCTGTTTCCGACTGTCTTCAACCCAACCATGAAATTTGAAGCTAAGATGAAGACACCATGTTGATATAAAATATTTTATTCTGTTAACATCGACGTATTATCGTTTTCCATGTAGCCTATAAATGGCTAAAATTTTATATTGGTAAGGTCATTCGCATTCGACCTACCTCAGTAGCTAGTTTCAACTGCTTTGGATCTGGAGTCTAACCTGATGATGGGCTGATTAGTCCGAAAACGTTTGTTTGTGATGTACTTGTGATGTAAATACTTTGAGTCAACTTGGATATTTTTAGAAATAATTTTTAAATAAATTATATACCATTTACAAGGGAAGATTTTTACTTCATAATTAATAGGGAACTTGCATAAAATTTTAAATTCGAAAAAAATGTTATAAATCACAACAGAACATAATTTAAAACATGTGTTAAAGATAAAAAAGTTTTGTTTGTTTTTCTTTTGGCCCCTAAAGACGATTAAAAATTCAAATTATACCAGCCAGCCCAAAACGCGTCGTGACGTCATCGGGCTATATGTTTACATTCTGAACCAAAAATGTCAACAAAATTGTATATATGTAGTAATTTAAAATTAGACATTATAAACGTCAGTAGAAAATGCAGTTATGTGACGTTACAAGTGTTTTTGATCGTTTGAACTATTCATAGAAAATTTGTACTTTTACAAAATGGTTTTATTTTCCATAGTAAACCTTCTTTCCTTTCCTTCAATAACTATATCAAACTCCAATCTCAACAAACTGGTATATATTATTACAATGACATACGATAAATCTCATTAAAATATAAATATTTTTCCTTTATTCCGCGACGACGAGCTGGCCAAATACCCAAGTAGGTGGAGGCCATTAAACTAAAGAGGAAGCAGAAGGATATACCTAAATATAACCATAAACGGAACCATATAGTTAAACTACGTGACGTCACGGATCTTTTGAACTATTTTAAAAGATGAAGTTAGTTTGCAATCCTAATAGCAAAATTAATAATATTGAAAATATTAAAAATATTACTAAAAGATTTTTAAATTAAAAACTTATTGGTACATTTTCCTGGTGACACCTCCAAGGCTTCTACAATTTGCAAGCCAAATGGATGCTGCAGTGAAGACAAAGGGAAGGACAAAGGGAAGTCGTATTACTCCGTAGAGTAACCAGGTGCATTTTCCGTTGGAACTTTACCGAGCTGCAGACGGGGGATGTGAATTGCATAGTGTAGAATTCCTTCCCTTTGTCTTCACTGAAGCATCCATTTGGCTTGCCAATTGTAGAAGCCTTGGAGGTGTCACCAGGGAAATGTACCAATAAGTTTTCAATTTAAAAATCTTTTAGTAATATTTTTAATATTTTCAATATTATTAATTTTGCTATTAGGATTGCAAACTAACTTCATCTTTCAATTGCCAGATGACGCTAGTCACCTAATACCTTCACTTCGGTTGCAATGGGTGGGAGAGATTCTCGACGCTGGTCAATTGGGGTATGGAGAACAGTGCCTACGTTTTTTCCGATGAGGCTCCAATAAGAGCCGAAAATCGCGATTCAGAGGACTGAACTGCGCTCCGTATTCTAATTGAAAAGTAAGATTGTTTTGCCTTCGCATTGCAACTGAATAAAAATGGTATACATTTTTATTTTATAGTCGTATTACTCCGTAGAGTAACCAGGTGCATTTCCGTTGGAACTTTACCGAGCTGCAGACGGGGGATGTGAATTGCATAGTGTAGAATTCCTTCCCTTTGTCTTCACTGCAGCATCCATTTGGCTTGCAAATTGTAGAAGCCTTGGAGGTGTCACCAGGGAAATATACTAATAAGTTTTCAATTTAAAAATCTTTTAGTAATATTTTTAATATTTTCAATATTATTAATTTTGCTATTAGGATTGCAAACTAACTTCATCTTTCAATTGCCAGATGACGCTAGTCACCTAATACCTTCACTTCGGTTGCAATGGGTGGGAGAGACTCTCGACGCTGGTCAATTGGGGTATGGAGAACAGTGCCTACGTTCTTTCTGATGAGGCTCCAATAAGAGCCGAAAATCGCGATTCAGAGGACTGGACTGCGCTCCGTATTCTAATTGAAAAGTAAGATTGTTTTGCCTTCGCATTGCAACTGAATAAAAATGGTATACATTTTTATTTTTTATTTTAAAAGACTTTAAATTTGTACTTCTAAGTTATTATGAGTTTTTGAAGCGTGAAAGTTTGGAAATCTCATTTTTATACAAAACTGAACATTATTATGTACTAAAAAAATAGTGCATGTTCCCTATTTTTATTATCGTATACAGCCAATGAGAGGGATTCCTTTTTATATTAATATTAGTCTTCTTAGCAGATTAGATAATACTGAAATGGTCTGTTATTCTTGTACCAAAGTAAGAAGAAGATACAGTCTGGAGCTGAGATTAAATCGACTCCCCCTTTTTGCTATTATATTATATTTTATCATATAAACTTGTAAAGTAAAATTCTCATTTGGGTCATCTGAAGAAGGTACGTATCCATACATGGGTGCTCCGTTCTCGGTGTAGCAGCTCCACATATTGCATACGTTGGTGCTCGGCGCTCACCTTCGATTCAATCGGTTTACGGTTTATATGTAGAGGAGCGCATGCCCTATCCATTTGAGCAGCTACACTAGTGTTGCCAGGTGCGATTTGTTTTTCATCGGTACATAAGCAAAAACAAATCCGGATTTAGGGTTGTAGATCGGGACAAATAAACAACAATAGCCCAGTAAATGACCGTTTTGGAGTGTCAACTCCGAATTGCATGAAAATCTGCTTTTAGGTTCTACTTACTGTCTACTTCAAAATTGAACTTGTACCGTTGCTTGGTTGCTTTTACTTGGGGGGTGACAGTTATAGTTACCCCTTCTCGGGGTTAAAAAAACGCGCGTTTAAAGGAAGTCCCAAAATGGATCAACTGACTAGCTCTAAAAAACTTTTGTTCTATATAATTTTTAAACTAAGTCAATATTTTTCGAGTAATTTTATCGAAAAATATATTCTTAAAAAAATGTAGCTTTTAAAAAAGCAAAAAAAATTGTAGAATTAAAACTAGACGAGTTACGCTCAAAATAAAGTTGGCTCCTTTTTTTGGTAAAAAAAATCGTGAAAATCTCCCCCTATTTAGCACCGTAAATAAAATTAATCGTTACCGCTTTACCATTTACTTTATATGTGTATTGTTTATACGATATGTAAGGTTTACCGTTTGAGAGTGCTTAGTTTTGAAAAAAATTGATTTTATAGTAAAAAGAAAGTTTCCTAAAATATTGGAAAATGCCCTTTTTTCAAAATAACAAAAAAATATTAGGGATACTAAGAATCTCAAGGAGTAAAAAGTGGGTAGGTTTTGCTTTTATAAATATGATGGATTCATTTTGTTTTTCTGTAAGACAAAAATTGGTTAAAATATGGCTGTTCATATTTTGCATACACTCGTGATTAGTGACTCGTTCAGGCCCTTTCAATCATGTAAAAAATAAATAAGTAAAATAAATTGTTTATAAAGCGGTAACGATTAATTTCATTTGGGGTGCTGAATAGGGGGAGATTTTCACGAATTTTAAAGGAGTCAACTTGATTTTGAGCATAACTCGCTTAGTTTGGATGTTATAAACTTTTTAAAACATAAAAATAAAGCTTTGTTAAAAAAGTTTTAATTGGTTTTTCCCGAAAAGTGCTTCATTTTTTGGTTATTTCACGTTGAAATATTTAATTTGGAATTTGACGAATAAGAACGTATTTTTGAGCTACAACTTTGCTTTTGCTGAGTCTATAGACTTTACCGAGTTCACAATTTTTTTCATTTTTTTGTACTATGCTACATTTTTCCTAAGAATATTTTTTTCGATCAAATACTTACTTTTTGAGTTATTTGTCAAAATCTCCTGGAAACGTGATTTTTTTGTCGAAAAATAAACATTTTCAATCGTAAATAACTCGAAAAGTATTAACTAAGTTAAAATTCTATAGAACTAAAATTGCCTGTCACCCTCCCCCTCACTCCTCCCTCTCCCCCGAGTAAAAGCAACCAACGGCACAAGCCGTCCAAATTTTCATGCAATTCGGAGTTGATCCTGAAAATTACACGATATCGCCGTATTTCCCGTTCATTTACTGGACTACAAGGTGTTTCTATAATCTGTATTTAATCCTACATAATAATGATAATCAGACGAAATTACAAAAAAAATCGTAGATTAAGTAAATTATTTATTTTTTATTAAAATTATATTTGTTTTTATAACATAGTTATAAAATTCACTGCAAGTCCTCCTGAAATTTGTTTTCATGGGTGAAAATCGGGACATTTAGTGTCCCGATCAGGTACAAATCGGTACGCCTCCCCAGACCCATGAAAATCGGGACGTTTCGCGCAAATCGGGACACCTGCTAACGCTAAGCTACACCGAGAACGGAACATCTACGTATGGATACATACCTTGGATACTGCCGAATCTCCGTTATGTTATTTTTTGTCCCAATTATTGTTTTGAATTTTGCTGTAGTCCATCTTACTTTGGAATTAACTAGGTATTAAATTATCTGAAAATGTTTTTCGCTGGTGCAATGCTGATACAGAAACAACGACTGGACGCTCATGAACAATATATTATGTAATAGTTGAGAAGCAGGAGGCACGAATTCTTGTGTATAAACTTAGTTACTGATTTTTCTGTTCTGAGTCTGAGCAATAGAGATATTTTCATTATATTTATTTATTTGCGATTTCTACGTTGTTCAGAGGGACTCAATAGTGGTGTCTATTTTCTGTCGTACAAAGATACGTGCGTCGTGCTTCCACTCTGTTAAAATGTAAATTTGCTTAAGAATCCTGCCTTTTACTCTGCGAGTCTGTCTTTGATCTGAAATTACCTAATGAGTAAGCAGTAAGACGAAACATAATGTAAACGAACACAGTCTTGTAGAGCGAAAATACAGCCATTTATGCTTTTTAGTTCATAATATGCCCTTTGTAAACTGAATTACGTTTATTAGACAAGGCGAAAACGGCGGGTTCTTTGGAGAAAATATTCCCATGAGATTTTTTTGCATAATCACATTCGTGAAACACCTCAGAATAAGGTTCAAGAAGTCGCCCACGCGAAAAGTGGTCCAAATTTTTTTTAACAATTTTTTGTAATCAAATTGCAAAAATCAACATTTTTGACCGGAACAATTTTTTTAGGTTTTTTTGTACCATTCTGGATAAAAAAGGTCTCTATAATTTTTCTCTAAAGTTAATCGTTTTCGAGGTAAAAGCATTTTAAAATTGAAAAAAACGAAAAATGGCGATTTTCGAGGCTTAATAACTCGGTTAAAAGTTATTACATACTATGAAAGTTAGAAAGTAACTAAATCAAAGTTTAAAACCTCCCCTACAAGATCCTGAAGAAATTTTTGTCATTATTTGATTAGGTACTAAGCTGTTATTTTTAAGTAAAAATAATGAGCGCCATGCACGTATTAGGCGACCTTCCATGATGAGTGCGAAAGAGATGCCATTCAGGCAGTCCAATGGCGCATCTCACTCGCACTCACATTTACAGCCGCGTCAATACGATCTTACCACTCATTATTAATAATTAAAAATAACAGCTTAGTAATAAATTAATGACACAAATTTCTTCAGGATCGTGAAGAGGGGACTTTAAATTTGATTTAGTCGCCTTCTGACTTTCATAATAATCATTTTTAACCGAGTTATTAAGTCTTAAAATGGCAATTTTTGCGTTTTTCAAATTTTAAATTGCTTATAACTCGAACACGATTAACTTTACAGAAAAATTATAAGAGACATTTTCTGTCCGGAATGGTCCGAAAAATCTAAAAAAAATTGTTCCAAAAAATATTGACTTTTACAATTTGATTAAAAAAATTGTTAAAAATAAATTGGACCACTTTTCGCGTGGGCGACTTCTTGAACCTTATTCTGGGGTGTCTCATGAATGTGATTATGCAAAAAAATCTCATGGAAATATTTTTTCCAACGAACCCGCCGTCTTCGCCTTGTCTATATGGAAGATTGAAATATTTTTATGGGACTTTTCCATCCAATATTAAAATTTACAGAATATCCAACATTAATATTGAAGGACGACGATTTTTATATTAATTTATTAAAAGGTTATGATTGCGAAACCTTACAATAATTATTATTGTTGGATTGTTGCTGCCATTAATAATATGGAAATAATTATACAGTAAACAATATCTCAACGCCTACGATAAGAGTAAATTAATTACACTTTTTCTAGTGAATACAAAGACAATACATATCGCCTCCTTCAGTTATCACTCCTTTCTTTTTAAGTCTGATGTTATGATCTTATGATATCACCATTAATATAAATATGTATAATGTATAATGTAGATACATAAAACTGGTTTACCAGCAGCTGACACACTAGTACAGTTTAATGATCTTCGGCTTCGGCCTCGATGATGAGGTAAGCACCCAAATTTGAGGAGTTATGGATTTGCTTCATGACACGGTCGATCCGAATGGTTGAGCCGCTGATATTCTAATGCTGACCACTCACTTACGGATATCGAAGAGGCTATGGCATGCAGGCCAGAACTGAAGGCCGTTATTTGAGTAGTTAAGTTAATGAACTGCAGTTGAGACGCCACACACATGCAGTTTTGTGATCGAGCGTGCCAACGCCTTTACGAAAACTGCATGTATGTGGTGATTTTGGCTTCAATTAACCGCCGGTCAGTCGCTCGGCCTCTTCGATATCCGTAAGTGAGTGGCCAGCATTAGACTCGATGTAGATTGAAACTAATGTAGTACATAATTGCTATTAGATTATTAGAATTAGCAAGTACAGTAAAACCTCGATATAACGGACTAATTGGGGGGACGGGTTGTCCGTTAAAGACGAAAGTCCGCTGTATAAAAATAGGTTTAAAATCAATCAATTTTTTTTAATTTTAGATACAGTGTACAAATCTGTAAGTAAAAAAGGAATAAAGTTTTGTTCGCTACTTTTTTACTTCATCTAAAAACTTTATGCAAAATACTCATTTGGTTGACAAAATTATTCACTGATTCATGGGTTGAATAAGCGATGTATTGTTTGGCAAAACATACAATTAAAGTTGCCATATTCTGAATTTAGAATATTTTCAGAGGGATTAGCAGGAGCTTTGTCTAAAATCAATAAACATTTCAACTCTTTGGGCGGTATTACCAGTTTCTTCTCTTGAAATTTTCTCACTGCAGGTACAAATCCTTTAAAAACCAATTTTTGAAAATATCTCTGGTGAACCATGCCCTATTAGAGCTATAATATGAAACGGGCAGATGATGCCTTTTGTTGATTATATCTTTGGCAATACTAGGTTTACGAGATTTACCAACAATTATAGTAGTCAATCCATGCGATCCATCGGCGTTATAGTCCGTTCTTTAACGGTAAAATATTGCAAAACCTCTAAATTTTAAAGAACCTCTTGGATTGACATGAAATTTGGCATACACATAGCTAACAAGTCAAAGAAAAAAAGTGATATGCCGATATGTGCTTTTGCCCTGGGGGTGGTTTTCACCCCATCTTGGGGGTGAAAAAATATTCGTCCAAAGAAAGTCAGGAAATAGATAAACAGGCTAATTTTAAGTAACTTTTGTTCTATAGAGTTTTTTCACTAAAATACTTTTCGAGTTATTTGGCAGTGAATAAGTTCATTTTTTCAACAAAATAACCACGCTTTTAGACGGTTTTTCGCAAATAACTCAAATAGTAAGTATTTTGTCGAAAAATCATTTTCAGCAAAAATATAGCCTGTAAAAAATTTAAAAAAATGGTGTATATATCACGTCTCTACACCTAGTAGAAGCAGAGTTATAGCTAATGAAAAATAGGTTTATATTTGTCAAATTCCAAATGGAATACTTTAACGTGAAATAACCAAAAATGAAGCACATTTCGGGGAAAACTCGTTACAACTTGTTTAAAGTGTTTAAAAAAAGCTTCATTTTTGTTTTATAAAAAAAATTTCTAGCATCAAAATTAAACAAGTAACGCTCAAAATAAAGTTAGTCCCTTTTGGTTTTGTTAAAAAAATCGAGAAAATCACCCCCTAATTACTATCTTAAATGAACTTTATCGTTACGACTTCACAAGTTTCTTGACTCGTGTATATATTGTTTATATGATCTGTAAGTTTCATCGGTTCAAAGTCCTTATTATTGAAAGGGCTGTAGGTAAAAGGGGTTGAACGAGCCACTGATCACGAATGTATGCAAATTTAGAAACACCAAATCTTAATCAATTTTTGTCTAACAGAAAAACAAAAAAATACATGATATTCAGAAAAACAAATCTGACTTTTTTGGTTTTTCGAGATTTTTGGTATCTCTAACAATTTTTAAGTTATTTTGAAAAAAAGCATATTTTTCAAAATTTAAATTTTTAAAACTTTTACTTTGAAAACAAATTTTTTCAAAAATAAGCACTTTGAATCGATGAAACTTACAGATCATATAAACACAACTTAAGTAAAATAATTTGTGGAGCGGTAACGATTAATTTCATTTAAGTTGCTAATTAGGGGGTAGTCTTCCCGATTTTTTTTTTGCAAAAACAAAAGGGACCAACTTTATTTTGAGTGAAAATTGCTTAAATTTAATGCTAGAAACTTTTTGTAAAAACAGAAATAAAGATTTTTTTAAACACTTTAAAAAAGTTAAAATGGGTTTTCCCCAAAAAGTGCTTAATTTTTTGGATATTTCACGTCGAAATATTCTATTTGAAATTTGGTGAATATGAATATATTTTTCATTGGCTATAACTCTGGTTCTACGAGATCCTAAAGCGTACACCATTTTTTTTTTTACTTTTTTATAGGCTATATTTTTGCTAAGAACGTTTTTTTCGACAAAATACTTATTTTTTGAATTATTTGCGAAAAACCGTCTAAAAATGCGGTTATTTTGTTGAAAAATGAACATATTCACTCGTAAATAACTCGAAAAGTGTTGACTTGGCGAAAAAGCTCTATGGAACAAAAGTTACTTAAAATTAGTCAGTTTATCCATTTCCGGACTTATTTTGGACATATATATATTTTCACCCCCAAGAGGGGGTGAAAGTCACCCCAGGGCAAAAGCACACATCGGCACAATATCACTTTTTTTCTTTGACATGTAAGCTATACGTATGCCAAATTTCATGTCAATCCAAGTGGTTCTTTAAAATTTAGAGCAAAAACCGTGAACGAATGGACTATTAGCACAAAGCAGTGCCGAGATCTTGTCCTTGTTGTTTTTCCTTCTAGAATTCGATTTTTCATATTTTTTGCATTCAATTTTTTTTTACATTTGATCTGATTTTTTGTCCGTTATATCCGAAGTCCGTTAAATAGAGGTCCGTTCTATCGAGGTTTTACTGTACTTATTTCCTGCTCTACTCATATACCATATACCCGTCTGTAAATTTAAATTATAACTTTTCATCATGTAAATAACCTTTCTGTCTGAGAAATATCACATAAAAAGTGTTTGGATCCTTGGGAAATTCAAGCGCGCTGGTGAATTACCAGCACGTGTTCTGCTTTGAATTTTATGTAAATAGCGTATGAAATAAGAGTGCACCATGATTGATTATGCATCAATGCATATGCATCATTTTTTTTAAATAGTCAAATGAAATTTAAATTTTAAACGCGGCTCAGTGCGAATCCGCAAATATGGTGAATTTTCGATATTTTGCTTGGCGTTAGAGATATCAGAAAAAGTTATTTGGAAAAATTGTTCTAAATGTTACTATAACCCCACATACCAAATTTCGTGACAAAATTCGCACTTTTAGTGTTTTCAGTAGTTGTAGTCAGTGGCGTGCTGGCCATATAAATGAATCGGTGCGATCGCAGAGAAGCCTCTTGAGGCCGGTCAAATAGGTTTTTTTCACAAAAAAATTTGGGTATAACAAAAATAAATTTTTTTAATTTCTAATTGAATGTTAATTTTGCTAATAATATTAATAAAACATTTCAAAAAAATTTAATTTTTTTTTAATTGTAAAATACAGTTTAATCAGTGATACTCAACCTGCGGCCCGCGGGCCGCATGCGGCCCTCACGCGTTTTTTATGCGACCCGAAGGCTAACTAAAGGGCCCTGTGATCAAATTATCTGTCAAATTTCACGAGTTTTTCAAATTATTTGATAGTGTGCCGATGTGTTTGAGGCGTGTTTGGACGTGAGGCAGATAATTTAATGACTTTAATTTTAAATTATATTAAAATTTGAAAGAACTCTGATTAAAAAGCAGGGTATTATTAACTGTTAATAATAAATTATTAAAGTTAATGAACAAATAATCATTTTAAAAATAATTATTATCTATTTACTACATTGCAACGACCCATTTATTAATCACAAGAAAAATTCAGGTCCGGATTAACAAAAAAAAATTAAAATAATTGTAAAGCAACACCCTGTATAATAAAATTTTTAGAATTCGTCTGCACATTTGAAAAGAGCACGAAAAACTAAGTTTAATTGCTCGGTTAAATTTTTTGCGCAGATAATTTAATGACATTAATTTTGAAATTATATCGAAATTTTTGTTTTGAAAGTTCGAGTTCTTAAAAATTTCGACATAATTTCAAAATTAAAGTCATTGAATTGTCTGCGCAAAAAAATGGAAATTCCATTAAAGCTCTTTTCAAATATGCAAACGGGTTTTGAAATTTCAATATACAGGATGTTGTTTCAAGGTCACAATGGATTTATAATTTTGATTAATCCGGACCTGGATTTTTCTTGTGATTAGTAGTTGGGTGGTTTGGGTTCTAAATGTGACATATGTGTACCAAATATCAAAAAAATATCCAAGGTGGTTCTAAAGTTATTGGTCCAGAAAGAAATGGGCAAAATGGATAAATCACCTTGTACCTCTATTCACCATTCAAGTATTTCCGTTTCCCAATGAAACACCCTGTATACTACTTCTTCATCTTGATTGCGGCCCGCAAGCTGTGGCAATAGCTACTATGTGGCCCAGGAAAGAAAAAGGTTGAGTATCGCTGGTTTAAGTAAATGAATATGACTATACACATAATTAGATTGCTACAGAAAATATCTATTTATTTTCATACATACAAGTATATTTTTCTACAACCGTGTTAAAAATGCAATTTTTAGCACTCCATACGAGCGTTAAAAATGCTACTTTAAGGCACTAGTGCTTTAAAATATTTTTAAGGCACTGCAGTTCGTATTGACCGTATAGACAATTTTGATGTAATGTCAAAAAAATATAAAAATGGAATGTCAGTCAAGTTCAAGTAAAAGTCTTTGTAGATATTGTCCTGTCATTACGTTTGTAGAAAAAATATTGTATGATATGCGTGTTAAAAAGTACATTTTTAAGGCACTCATGTGAATTGCAGAACTCGCTATCGCTCATTCTGCAAACTTTCACATGCGTGCCTTAAACGTGTACTTTTGACACTTATATCATAAATAACTATTATGGTTTTCCAATTTCCTTCAAACATGTATGTATTCTTGTTCTCATGATCATTTTTCAGTGCGTCATTAATTATGACGTCATATACTGTATTGGGTGTGTCGAGACTTATTTCATGTAATTATTGACGAATCTGAGAGATGCCAGAATCGTACTTTAGATGAAAAGCTTGTGGAATTAAACTAATTAGTAATTTAGTAGATTTGATTTTTACACAATATATTAACATGTAGGTATTTTTTATAAAGGGGAATAAAATTAAAAAGTCAACAATATTGTTAATTAAATTTATAAATATGGAAACATTAAAAAATGACACAAAACTATCCATAAACTGTGTTTTTATCTTCTTCTCTAGGTGCTGTCTCCGCTTAAAAAGTTGGTAATCATCAGAGCGATCTTTATTTCTGAAACCGCGGCTCTAAATAATTCACTGTTATTACATCCAAACCAGTTCCTAAGGTTCTTCAGCCATGAGTTACGTCTCCTTACTATGGATATTTTCCTTGCATAATGACCTGGAGTAAAACTAACTTCTAACGAATTAAATTCTAAACCAAAATACAAAACTAACTTTTAACGAACTAAATTCTAAACCAAAACACAAAATAATGCACAAAAAAGTTGTGAAACACAAGGGAAGTCGAATTCGAAATTTCAAAATGACAGGTACACAAAATACTGACCTGAATAATAACCGTCACTTGACTCTTTGACACTTCTAAAAAGTGGCCAAAATGGACGAAGTTTTCGTTAAATGTTCGTAATACGTGTATTTGATTGGCTAGAAAAAACGCGCATTCTAAATATCAACGAATCAAATGTAGGTTAGGAATAGACATCTTATGTATATAACCATTGTAATGCTGCATTATTTTTGTGTTTAATCACGGAGCTACCGCTTTTTCCATCTCATCAAACTTAATGCATTAGAGAGAAATCGAAAAACTGTGACGCACTGAAAAATGATCATGAGAACAAGAATACTCGCAGAATTAAAAATGGATAAACGTCTTGCACATTTTTTTACCGAATTATTGGAAGTGTAGAAAAACGATTTGATCAAAACAAATCGTTTTATGATGATATAAGCACCCTACATCCTAGAAATTTTGATACAATAAAAAATGGTATACCTTTAACAGCACTTAAATCATTTACTGAAAAATTAAGAAATTTTTAACCTACCATATCTGCGACTGCAATTAGAGAACTCGTGGATTTTGCTGATAAATGGATTGTATTAAAATGTAGTATTTTGCAAAATACTGAAATTATAGAAGATCGAGTTAATGATGAATAGGTTCAGTCCACAGAAAATATGAAGGATGATATTATTAATCTACGTGATAATGAACATGAAGTAACAAATGACAATATTTTTTGATATCGTGAAAACTTCACCTCCGTGTGGTACTAAAAGTGTACCTAATGATTGTATAGCTTGCTGTTACATAAGTACAACTTAAATCAATGTGCTTATCCAAATTTAAATACTATACAGGGTGTTAGTAAATAAGTATGAAAAATTTAAGGGCTAATTCTACATGAAAAATTAATACCAGTTTGCTCTATAAACATATGTCCGCAAATGCGTAGTTTCGGAGATACGGGGTGTTGAAATTTTTATTTCAAACTGCCAATTTATTTATTGCTCTAAGACCAGTTGAGCTATGAAAATGAAATTTGGTGAGTTTTAGGAGGTAGTTATTATGAATTTTTTGACATACAATTTAGAATTTTGCATTCATCATTGGCGCGCCTACGGGCAGTGGTCTAAATTTTTTTAAAGAAAAAAATGTTACGCCACTGAGATATTTCGAATTAAAAATTATTTTTAAATTCCACGTCTAATTTATGATATAAAACCTTTCTTGCCTTTTTTTCATACGATGCACCGTTTTTATGCAGAAAAATAGAACATCTTGGCGCGTATTTTTCATTTCTTAATACATCATCAAGAACTATCCAATATAATAATACTAAACTAGAACAATAACAGAAAGTATTACTAATAAGATTTCAACTAGGTGCAAAGCTGCAAGAAATGTTTAAAATGATCTGCTTTACAGATAACAGAAGAATGTTATATTCATCATTGGCGCGCGTACGGGTAATGGTCTGAATTTTTTGAAGAAAAAAATAGTACGCCACTGAGATATGTCAAACTAAAAATCATTTTTGAATTCCTCGTTCAATTTACGACAAAAAATCTTTCTTTTCTTTTTTTCATACGAGGCGCCGTTTTTATACAAAAAAATAAAGCATCTTAACGCTTACCAAGTATTTGAGGTAGTTTCCATATGCATAAAAACTTAGTTCAAATACTTTGTAAACGTTAATATGTTTAATTTTTTTGCATAAAAACGGCGCCGCATATGAAAAAAAGGCAAGAAAGATTTTTTGTCGTCAATTGAACGGGGAATTCAAAAATGATTTTTAGTTTGACATATCTCAGTGGCGTACTATTTTTCTCTTCAAAAAATTCAGACCATTACCCGTACGCGCGCCAATGATGAATATAAAATTCTTCTGTTACCTGTAAAGGAGATCACATTTCTTGCAGCTTTGCACCTAGTTGAAATGGTATTAGTAATATTTTCTGTTATTGTTCTAGTTTAGTATTATTATATTAAATAGTTCTTGATGATGTATTAAGAAATGAAAAATATGCGCCAAGATGTTTTATTTTTCTGCATAAAAACGGTGCATCATATGAAAAAAAAGCAAGAAAGGTTTTTTATCATAAATTAGACGTGGAATTTAAAAATAATTTCTAATTCGAAATATCTCAGTGGCGTACTATTTTTTTCTTTAAAATAATTCAGACCATTGCCCGTAGGCGCTCCAATGATGAATACAAAATTCTTAATTGTATGTCAAAAAATTCGTAATAACCACCTCCTAAAACTCACCAAATTTCATTTTCATAACTCAACTGGTCTTAGAGCAATAAATAAATTGGCAGTTTGAAATAAAAATTTCAAACGTTTTCATGTAGAATTAGCCCTTAAAATTTTTCATACTTATTTACTAACACCCTGTATAAGCATTTATTAACTCTTTCAGTGATACAAGTATCTTGAGAAAGAAGCTTTTCAACGTTGAAATACATAAAAAAATCGGTTAGGACTTACTTTAACACAAGATCACTTGGAAACATTTATGCTAATGGCTATAAAAAAGAAGCTTTGTATGAACTTAAAAATGATGAAATAATCTATGAATTTGTTTCAAAATCTAGTTTAATAACGAATTTATTGATCGAGAGTTAGTAATTATTTTATAAAATAATTTCAAAATAACGTTTAGGCTTAGATTATTGCGTTTTATTAACATTTTATATATTATTAAATTAAAGTACTTGCACTGTACTTGTATTTGTACTCTCTTGTATAAATGATTTACTAAAATTCAGCTTCACACATAATTGAAAAATTCTCAAAATTGTATTTTACTTTTAACTTAATTACATCAAATTCATACTATATTTATTCAGAAAATTAGCCTCACTACTCACTGCATACAATATCGTCATACATGTTATTTATTATTTGTAAGATTGCTTATTCTTAAATAAAAAAATATATCAAATTAAAAAAATTATTGAATTCAAAGTTTTATGTTTGATTTAAAAATAATTTATATTTTTGTTGTTTTGATTTTATAAATAACGAATAAACATCCTGATAATAGAAGGTAAAATGAGGATGGGAGGCCGCTTTTCTATAAAATCACCGGTCCGCTTGAAAAGTTCCAGCACGCCACTGGTTGTAGTCAAGATCCTAAAACCTACAGTTAACTGTTCTGATAAATATGCATCTTTCACCATGAAGCTATCGGATAATCTGTTGTTGATTTTTATGTTTGCTCGGATGTCGGATGTTGTTATAGAATTTTTGCACTGCTTTTATTAAAGTTACATTAATAGGGGATTTTTCCAGGACTTAATTTACCATAATTTACACAGTGGTACGGTATCATACTATGCCTTAGTTAGTTGGTACTATACTTTATCCCATCCCTGTATAAACCACAACTAAATAGTTACGGTCTACTGCCCATATAGTTCAATCAAATCAAAATAAGCCATCCCTAATCCAAAACTGATTAGTATTCATTATTGAATGTATCCACTCTGATTACACTACGTCATTACCACAAATTATAGACATATGTTATTATGCAATTTATTGGTTTATTTATATATGCAATTTAGTTGCAGATTAACTAGATACACAAAATGGTGTATACATATTGCTCAAATAAACCAGACGTGTTTATACAGAGCCATCGAAAAAAAATCGTGATTATGGTTTACTGTGAAAAAACCATTAATGAAAATATCTAGACCACAAATATACATTGATAAACTAATAAACTAAGAGAACCAAATACATACCAAGAAACTCGAAATAAAATAAATCAGAGTATCCAAGAAATAAAACAACAAAATAAGAGCACTACAGATATTGAAACAAAACCGAAGAATATAAAGAACACAATAGAGACTGTGGGACGGAAAACATTAACATTTACAAAAGCTGCCAAACAAGAATGGATGACACAAGAAATTCTCGAAAAGATGGACGAAAGAAGAATACATAAAAACAAAGATAAAATTAAATATCAAGTAATTAATAAACAAATAAAACAGAAAATAAAACAAGCTAAGGAAACATGGATGTCCATTAAATGTCAAGAAATTGAGGAATGTGAGGCAAGGTATGACACTTTCAACGCCCATAAGAAGGTTAAAGAAATGATTTCAGGAAATCGTCACAAACCAATCGGGATATTAACAAATGCAGATGGTAAAATACCACTATAACTGAAACGCAAGACAAATTACGTAGATGGAAGTTGACGGAGAAACCACGGGACCAGAAATAATGAAGGAGGGAAGTTATTTATGCCATAAAACACACAGAAGGTAGAAAAGCTCCAGGACCCGATGAAATACCAATTGAACTATTGAAGATAATTGATGAAGATAATATTGATGTCTTGGTAGACCTTTTTAACTCCATATACAAGACGGGACACATACCCAAAGAATGGCTTCTCTCAACTTTTGTAACGATTCCAAAAATCACAAATGCTAAAGATTGCAATGACTATCGGACAATTGCATTAATGAGCCATTGAAAACCTTCCTCTAAATCATACATAACAGGATCCACGTGAAATTAGAACAAGAAATAAGTGATTCACAGATGGGTTTTAGAAAGGGTATAGGAACTAGAGAAGTATTATTCGCAGTCAATGTTCTGACACAACGATGTCTGGATATGAATCAGGACATATATGCTTGCTTCATAGATTTTAAAAAAGCTTTTGACAGAGTTCAACATGAAAAGCTTTTAAGTATCCTTAAGACCAAAAACATAGATAGTAGAGATCTACAAATTATATCGAATCTGTATCAAAAGCAGAAAGCAAGAGTTAGAGTCGAAGGAGAACTGACAGAGGAAGTAAGTATACTTAGAGGAGTTCGACAAGGGTGCATACTTTCACCACTTTTATTCAACGTCTACAGTGAAGTGATATTTCAAGACGCTTTATTGGATATTGTGGAAGGTAATTTGGTCAACGGAAATAGCATTAATAATATTAGAGATGCGGACGATACGGTCATATTTGCAAGTGACACGGAAGATCTACAGTACATTATACAACATGTATGCAATACATGTGAAAGGTACGGACTGCAAATGAATCTCAAGAAAGTGAAATCAATGATATTCTCAAAAAAACCACAAAATGTAGATAACCTGATCATCAATAATACAACGATCGAAAGAGTAACAACATATAAATATTTAGGAACGTGGCTAACCGAAGATGGAGATCAAACAAAAGAAATCAGATCTAGAATAGAAATGGCAAGGAACACGTTCATAAAATTGAAGAACTTACTTTGCAACCGTAACCTTAATTTAGAGATCCGCACAAGAATGCTACGTTGTTACGTTTTTTCTACTTTGCTATACGGCATGGAAGCGTGGACAATAAAACAGTCTGAAATCAAAAAATTAAACTCCTTTGAGAAGTGGTGCTACAGGAGAATCCACAGAATATCGTGGACTGAAAAAGTAACTAATATAGAGGTGTTACAAAGAATGAAGAAATAATGTGAAGTCATAAAAACTGTTAAAATTAGAAAGATTCAATATCTGGGTCATATAATGAGGGGCGAGAAGTACGTATTACTTAGGTTAATTATGCAAGGGAAGATACAAGGGAAGAGAAACCCAGGACGACGCAAAATATCCTGGCTAAGAAATTTGAGAAAGTGGTTAGGTTGCAGCTCATTAGAATTATTCAGAAGTGCGGCCAATAAAATTAAAATAGCGATGATGATTTCCAACCTCCGATAGGGGAAGGAACCTGAAGAAGAAGTGAAACAACTTCCGTCATTTGGTTCTGAAAATATAAATAATTGATATAAAATTTAAAATAGTTGTTTAATCCCTTTAAATAAAGTAGCTATAATATTTTCGTCATTTGTTAGGTTCTTAAGCTCAAATTTAAATAAAGTAAAATAATCTAAAACACGTTTAAGCCGTTTTGGTTATCTTTAATAATGAAGGAGAGTTATTTTTATGTCCATCTACACACGACCAAACTTATATTGAATCACCATGTACCGGGTGTCCCAATAAGAATGGCTCTCGGCCATATCTCAGGAACCGTTTATAGTAGAGCTTTGAAATAAAAATTTTTTAACAAAAGTTGCCTCAGGAAAAGCCTGGAAATTATTTTCATAATTGTGGGTCCACCGCGAGAGGGCGTAATTGAATATCAAAAATTAAAAAATCAAAATTTTACAAAATTTTCCTAATGAAGGGGCATTGAAAATCCAGTCATCGTATTTTTCATATAATTCTGCGCATATTTGATTTGGCAAGTTTAGGTCTACCTTTGCAAATAAGAGGTGGGGGTGAGTGGGAACCTTGTTATGAAAAAATGGCTGTAAGTCCGGTTCTGTTAAATCAAATCTTGCAAATTTGGTCTTGTTGAAAACAGATCTTTTTCGTCAATGTAAGAGTTATGATTTTGAACCAACCTACTAAGTAATATGCCAGCTATAAGGCGTTATTTAATTTTTTTCAGAAATCTAGTTTTCTTTGGAAAATATTAAATACAAGTATGCATTTTTAATCCTACATTATAAAATTAGATTAAATTAGCAATGGAATAGCGAAAACCGCATGTCGATACCTTTTTTCTATCTCGAGATATCATAGGAAACCTGTAAAAAAAACATAACTACTGTCACCGGTAAACGAAGTTAAGGAAAAGTAGTGTGCTATGATAAAAACAAAGAAGCATTTTCCAGATGTCAACGTATATAATAGGGCTTTTCAACGCTTCTCATTTGTTTCGAGCCTCGGTCATATCTCGTATACCTATTAATATTATCACGGATTATACGACATATATGACAGAAGCTCGAAACAAATGAGAAGCGTTGAAAAGCCCTATTAATTAAAACAACAAAAAAATAAAAACAACTATTTATAGTCCTGTCGCCAGGGGGGCTACAACGGCCTCCTGTATTCAGATGGACTTACCCAAGTTTTTTTTATGTATTTTGACCCGTAGAACACGACTTTTTTTGGGTAACAGTTGATCCGGATGTCGATAAGATTGTTATAAACAAAGAAGTTGAGGAATTACATACCAGCGATTTCTCGCAAAACAAAACATGTTTTTGTATTTTTTGGGCCATTCTAACCAAAAAGTGTTCCTACAAATTTGTTCGTAGGATGCATAGTTTTCGAGATAAACGTGGTGGAACTTTAAAAAAATCGAAAAATTGCAATTTTTGTACCCGAATAACTTTTGATTAAAAAATAAAATAGCAATTCTGCTTACCGCATTTGAAAGTTCAAGTCAAAGTATATCGGTTTTAGTTATTTGCATTGCTAAAAATGTATTATTTTATTGTTAAACAAAAGTATAAACACCTAGTGCTGGAGTGATTTTTTCAATGATTTTTCATTTAAAATCGAACTAGTAGGTAGAGTAGGTTCAAGTGCAAGCGAGGCTATTTCTACGTAGCATGCATGTAAACGCATGTATTAGGCACGGGAAACACTATGTGTTTATAGCTTTTTTTAGCAATAAACGCATAAATTTTTAGCAATGTATATATTCGAAACCGATAGAATTTGACTCGAACTTTCAAATGCGGTAAGCAGAATTGCTATTTTATTTTTTAATCAAAAGTTATTCGGGTTCAAAAATTGCAATTTTTCGATTTTTTGAAAGTTCAACCGCGTTTATCTCGAAAACTATGCATCCTACGAAAAAACTTGTAGGAACATTTTTTGGTTAGAATGGCCCAAAAAATACAAAAACATGTTTTGTTTTGCGAGAAATCGCTGTTATGTAATTCCTCAACTTATTTGTTTATAACAACCTTATCGACATCCGGATCAACTGTTACCCAAAAAATTCGTGTTCTACGGGCCAAAATACATAATAAAAACTTGGGTAAGTCCATCTGAATACAGGAGGCCGTTGTACCCCCCCCCCCTGGCGACAGGACTATTAGTGTTAGTGATGACATAAATGTTCAGATTTTTGCAAATCATTTTCGTTGCAAGCATTTACTCTTTCAGATTGAACAGCGGTCTCAATTTCTGCTCTTGAAATGCTTTCGTATTCTCTGGATAATGTTTTCTCGAGTAGTGTATTAGTATTGTAAATGCTTGCTTCAAAAATGATGGACAATAATTTGAATATTTAGGTCGTCACTAAGTAGTTGTTTTTATTTCTTTGTTATATTTTATAGTGTTGTTTGTCTTTATGTTGTTGTTTTAATTAATTATATTTTTATACGTTGACATCTGGAAAATATTTCTTTGTTTTTTCCATAGCACACTAGTTTTCATTAACTTAGTTTACCGGTGACAGCAACAGTTATGTTTAAAATTTACACGTTTCTTAAGATATCTTGAGATAGAAAAAAGGTATCGACATGCGGTTTTCGATCTTCTATTGCTAATTTAATCTAACTTTATAATGTAGGATTAAAAAAGCATACTTGTATTTAATATTTTCCAAAGAAAGCTAGATTTCTGAAAAAAATTAAATAACGCCTCTCAGCTGACTTATTACTTATTAGGCTGATTCGAAATTATAACTTTTACATTAACGAAAAAGATCTGTCTTCAACAAGACCCAGTTTGCAAAATTTGATTTAGCAGGACCGGATTTACAGCCATTTTCTCATAACAAGGTTCCCACTCACCCCCACCTCTTATTTGCAAAGGTAGACTTAAACTTGTGAGAACAAATATGCGCAGAATTTTATGAAGAATACGATGATCGGATTTCCAGTACCCCTTCATTAGGAAAATTTTGTAAAATTTAGATTTTTTAATATTTGATATTCAATTACGCCCTCTAGCGGTGGACCCACAATTATGAAAATAATTTCCAGGCTTTTCGTGAGGTAACTTTTGTTATAAAATTTTTTATTTCAAAGCTCTACTATAAACGGTTCCTGAGATATGGCCGAGAGCCATTCTTATTGGGACTCCCGGTACAGTGGTACCTCGACATACGAGGGTAATTCGTTCCGTAACATTGTTCGTATGTCAAATTGCTCGTATGTCAAAGCAATTTTTCCCATTGAAATTAACTGAAATGTCATTAATCCGTTCTAGTCGAGGCATTGAAGCACAAAAAATGCTCTACTGTCGATTTTTGGCGCAGTAAGTTTAATGCAGTTTGGTGCGTTGGATTCGTGAGAATGTCAGGAAATTTTGTGAACTAATGTAATGAATAAGAAATCTCAAATTGCATTTGTGCATAAGAAAAATGCATTTCAAAAATGCATTTCGGTAAATAGTGGGAAAAATTTACTCAATTTTCTTACTCGGAGGTTTTTGGGGTCGCCGAAAACGAATATGAGGTCGGCGAGAGAGTGCAAACTACCTGGTGCGTGCAGCGGGTGTAATTAACGTCTTCCTCTGGAGTATTGTGGTAATTTATCATATAATTGGCTTAAACTCATTACTCGGGGTTTTTGGGGTCGCTGAAAATGAATATGAGGTCGTCGAAAGTGTGCAAACTACCTGGTGCCTGCAGCAGGTGTAATAAACGTCTTCATCTGGACTATTATGGTAATTTGTTAAATAATTGACCCAAACTTGTTACTCGGAGGTCCGGAGGTCTTTGGGGTCACTAAAAATAAATATCGCAACGACTAACTTCTAGTTTCATATCATTTAAACCAGTTTGATAAGGCGCAATTGGATGATGTGGTTTTGCCTTGAGAGAAAATTATTAGATACAGAATGTACTTAATGGCTATTGCCAAAAATAAAAATATTGTCATTGAAAAAGTCCTTTCATCTATTGATGCATTTACCCAGCATTTTAAAAGGGTATATTTACAAACACAAATTTGGCTGCATGGAGAGGACAGTAACATGAACCCAACCGATTGGGGATGGGAATTACAAAATATTGTATTAATTCCAGTTAGAATAACTCAGCCACCTGGTTCTCCAAACATTTTAAATTTAATATTCTGTAGTTGTAAGTCAGACTGCGGCAACTCATGCGGGTGCAGGAAGCATGGGTTAGTTTGTAATTTAGCCTGCAAAAATTGTGCAGGCTCTGATTGCACAAATATTGCATTGGACTCAAGAGAGAAAGGCAATAATGAAGAAGAAGATGATAATGATGAAGAAATGAATTTTGAAAATAAATTACGATAAATTTTGTATAATGAACTTTTTAACCATAAATATATTATAATATTAAAAATTTATGTTTATTTATAATAAAAATACCGCCCATTTCGATCACTATAGTTACATAGAAGAAAATATATTACCCCAAAAACCCCCGAGTAACGAGTTTATATGATAAATTATATGATATTATATGATAAATTGCCATAATACTCCAGAGGAAGACGTTTATTACATCCGCTGCAGGCACCAGGTATTTTTCACACTCTCGCCAACCTCATATTCATTTTCAGCGACCCCAAAAACCCCCGAGTTACAAGTTTGGGCCAATTATTTAACAAATTACCATAATACTCCAGAGGAAGACGTTTATTACACTTGCTGCAGGCACCAGGTAGTTTGCACACTCTCGCCGACCTTATATTCGTTTTCAGCGACCCCAAAAACCCCCGAGTAAGAAAATTGAGTCAATTGTTTCCACTATTTACCGAAATGCATTTTTGAAATGCATTTTTTTATGCACAAATGCAATTTGAGATTTCTTATTCATTACATTAGTTCACAAAATTACCTGACATTCTCATGAATCCAACACACCGATCCGCATTAAAATCCGTCTTACTGCAAAAAAATCGACACTTCAATCCTTCAATGCCTCGACTATTCCAGTCCCAAAAAAAAACACCTCAGTAGTTACTCGTATACCTTGCTCGTGTTTTTCAATGATTTCACGTTTTAATTCAATCGACATCATCTTCTTCTTCGAATCCATGGTTATAAAACTAAATGTGAAACAACTTTATCAAAAATACTTCGAAAACAAACAAAGCCGACAGACAGGTCTAGGTCTATACTAAAAATTTACACAGTGTAAATTACACAAAGATCGAGAGTGCAATATGGTTGGGATGGAAACGCGGAATACGAATTTTTATAGGATTTAATTTACATTTTTGTCAATTTAATTTGTCGGTCCAAGTAATAGTCACGTACAGATCCGTAAAATGATCTTTATGGCGGGACCGTAAAGATCTATTACCAGTAAAACTACCTTTTATTTTATAATACAAGTTAGAAGTACATACGTATTTAGTCAAAAAGAGGCATGAATTTTAATAAAAAACGGTTCCTCGTATCTCAAATGTTGCTCTCATCTCAAAGAAAAACATCGCTCGCTCGGCGGCTCATATCTCAAAACACTCATATATTAGGGCGCTCGTATATCGAGGTACCATTGTATTTCAAAGCAATATTTATTTCTCTTGAAAAAACTTGTTATTGTTGCGAACAATATAGGTTTTTATTGAAAATAAACAAATCGATAAGACAATCAGATAGTACAGCTCGGTACGGTATAGGTTATTTGCTTGAATTGCAAATTGAACGAAAATAAATAAACTAACTTTTGCGTCCAAAAACGAAAATATGCCTTATGTGGGGTTATAGAACTTACAACGGGGAAAGATTATTGGTCTTGTGGAGCAAGTAATGTTCTCAGAGGGACATAGTGAACAACCGTAGCGCAGCGGCATGATAACTGGTATCATAAACCAGAGCGACCGGGTTCGAGCCCCGGCACAGACAATCCGTTTTCATTTGATACGAGCTTGATTATCATAAAAATGATACGAGCTGTTCACCGAGCCGTTTAAACAGCCAACTACATACCTACTGGAATTTTCTTTTTAATTTTTCCATTTATTTATATTTACCATTACACTGCAAAAACAGTTTAAACGATACAGTTATCCTAGTGAAATAAGGTCAAAGTGCAAAACAATTATATTACTCACAAATAAATGCTTCCTTTATACGAGATGCAAATTGAGCAGGAAGCAGTGGACATTTTCTAAAAAGTGGTGATGATTGAAAATTACCGTGTTTATAAAAATGTCTGCACGCTTCCATAATGTCTATTATGTAATCGCGCTATTATGGTCAGGAGACTGTACCCAATATACAGTGGCGGGTTTAAAATTTTCGTAAATTGAGAATTGACCTTAATTTAAACACCAACTCTCTTGAATTACTAGTTTACATAATTTGGTATTTTTTTATTAGGCAATCTGTTATAACATATAACAATAGGCACATTTTATCTGAGAAATAATGACATGAAGAGATTGTGACCAGCGCCACACATCTCTATAGAGATAATATTAAATTACTGTATTACCTATATTAACTTAGCTACTGTGACAATATTAATGTCTGTGCGGTAAATCTAATGGTGTCTGTCTCTTTAACCGTTTTGTTTCCTGACTGTTGTCTAACAAATTAATTGCAAGCACATTCGCGTGGCTTTCAAGACGTACGATGTATTTTGCACTTAACTCCACTATCAGTTCACTGACGGTTTTCGTTTCCAGATCATTGTAAATATCCCTGTTAGTAACAAACCACGGAGCATCGATTATTGAACGTAACACCTTGGACTGGAATCTCTCAATTATGGATACATTCGACTTGGATGCTGTTCCCCAGAGCTGCAGACCATATGCCCAGACTGATTTGAATATTGTGTTGTAGACTAGCAGTTTATTTCTTGTTGTGAGCTTAGACTTACGCCCTAGAAGCCAATAATGCTTACTAAATTTTATGCCCAGTTGTAATTTGGTATAATACTAATTATAATAGGGCATACTTAAACTCCTTTAAAAGTAACGTGGAATGAAGTAAACACTTCTGTTGTATATAGGTATATGAATTTATTAAATTTCTTAAAATTTATCTACAAGGGAGGGGAAGTACAAAACGTTTTCGGTTAAACTGACCATTATCAGTGTAAACGTCCAGTGTACAAGTAATTGTAACTAGCCACTTCAATAGGTGTAAAAACTTCTAAATTACATTATTGTTACATTATATATTAAAGAGTAGTCGACATTAAGTCGATGTCTTAGGATTTTAAGATTTACGTGTATTTCATCCTTGCTCGAAAATTGCATAAGGTACTTGTGTTACAAAACGAACCGGATACAAAACGAACTAACCGAATCAATAGATGTGAAAAAGGACTACGCCAGGGAGACGCTCTATCATGCATCTTGTTTAACATCTTACTCGAGAAAATAATGAGGGACACAACAGTCAATACTCGAGGAACAATCATTAATAAAAGCGTGCAAATACTAGCATTTGCAGATGATGTTGACATAATCGCAAGATCAAGAAGAGAAATGATAGAGGCATTCAATCAAATAGAACGAGCTGCACAAAATAGTGGCCTTAAAATCAACCAAAACAAAACAAAATATATGCAGGTAAGTAAAAACACAGAAATAAGGCAGCCACAAAATGTAACAATAGGAGAATACAACATCAAGGGGGTAAAAAACTTTACATACTTGGGATCCCTATTCACGTCTGATAATAACGTAGCGGAGGAAGTGAAGAGGCGAATATTTATTGCCAATAAAAGTTACCATGGTTTAATTCGGCAACTAAGATCAGATAACGTCGCAAGGAAAACAAAATGTCAAATATACAAAACCTTAATAAGACCGGTACTCACATACGGCTCAGAAACCTGGACACTCACTAAAAGAGAGGAAACATTGCTAGCCACCTTTGAAAGAAAAATCTTGCGACACATATATAAGGGCACAAAAGAAAACGGAATTTGGCGAAGAAGGTACAACTTTGAACTATACGAAATATACCAGGATCCGGATATCATAACATTCATTAAAATAGGACGGCTGCGTTGGATGAGACATGTAGAAAGAATGGAAGAAGGCGAAATACCAAACAAAATATTCAAACAGATGCCAGTAGGAAAAAGAACAAGAGGAAGACCGAAGCTGAGATATTTAGAACAAGTAGAAAATGATATAATAACCTTAAAAATAAAAAACTGGAGAAAAGAAGCACGAAACAGATCAGAATGGAGAAGAATCCTGGAACAGGCCAAGAGCTAGAAAGGGCTGTCGAGCCAGTGATGATGATGATGATGATGATTTCATCTACACAGTGGAAAATGAAATAAAATTGAAAAGGTATTCCTTTTATAGAAAAATATTTAAATAGATTAATATTTTGGGTAAATTCTTTAGGCGATTATACAGCTTGTTTGAATATTTGCAAACAAAACTTGACGGGACAGAAATTTACTTAACTAACGGCATATTTTTCAGTATAACTTTATAAGGGATTAGTTTCGATATTTGCACACAAAAGCTGATGGCAAGTTAATCAAAACATAACGAGAATGTATATAAGTAGATCATTCACAATACAGTTATAAACTGAGAAAGTACGGAATATTTAAGTAAGAATTACACTGAAGAGTAATAATATAACAAGAATTTTATTAGCACGGCCAAAGGTATGAATTGTTGAGAAAATATCGCCTTTTTCGTTTCAAAGGTATGTACTTGGTTTCAGACTTTATTCCAACTCTGTATAAATGAAACTATAATATAAAACGTAATATAGTGCCTCTGTTATAATATTACTAATTTTTATCCACGAATAATTTTTTATTATAGGTAAGTTTTATACCTCTTAATAATAATAGATTGTCAGCCACTGATAGGACAGTAAAAATAACAATACATATTATGACATCATTTACGTTGAATGACTGAATGTGGAGCATGGGAACAATACGCATTTTTATTGAAAATGCCATTATGTATAATTATCATTATAACAGTTTTGTTAATCAATTGGTAAATAGTGAAAAATTTTAGCTTGTTAGCCGTTGAAAACAAATTATTATATAAACAAACTATAATAAAGTTCAACTAGTTCATAACATTTCTATGAATTACTATCAAATTAACGTTTGTTTTTTATGCCGCTCAGAACTTAAGAAGAACCGATACACATCAAAGAGTAATTCTGGAACATCAGGAAATAGAAATGAAATTTAACACGTTCGTTGCGTATACAGGGTAGCGAGAAAGTATGGAAACACGATAATTTCTCGGAAACCGCTTGAACGATTGTTATACATTTTGGTGGGTAAGGGCATTCTAATACAACCGATATTATAGTGGTAATTACATTGTTGTCAAATTTTCCGTTTTTCTGGAAATCTAATGAACTTTCTTATTTTAAATGGAACACCCTGTATATTTTTTGCGTTTTGAAGTCCTTAAGAAATTTTGATTATTTTTCATGTTATGTTCCCTATACCTAAATGCCATAATTTTGGAGTTATTGCTACATTAAAAAAAAATTTAACTAATTATACAAATTTATTTTTTTGGACAAGGTAGATATTATTTTAGGTTCTTTGGGTCATTGGGAACAAAAAAGGTCTTTTGTAATTTTCCTCAAAATTAATCGTTTCCGAGTTATAAACATATTAAAACTGAAAAAAATCGAAAAATGACAATTTTCTGGGTTCAAAAACATAAGTAAAAATAATATTTTTGAAACTATGAAGTGCTTAAACTCAAGCTCAAACCTAATTTTATCAGATGCCGATAAGTGATTTGGTCTTATTTCATTCTAAAACATTATTTTTTAGTTGTTAATACAGCCCGATAGCCCGTCCTCGCATATGAACTTTATTAACAATAAAAAAAACAATGTTTTAGAATAAAATATGCCAAAAATTCTTATAGAGATCTGATAGAAAAAGGTTTGAGCTTGACTTAAGGTACTTTGTAATTTTAAAAATGATTTTTTTACTTGTCTTTTTGAACCTTGAAAATCGTCATTTTTCGATTTTTTTCAGTTTTAAATTGTTTATAACTCGAAAACGATTAACTTTTGAGGAAAATTACAAAAGACCTTTTTTGTTCCCAATGACCCAAAGAACCTAAAATAATATCTACCCGGTCCAAAAAAATAAATTTGTATAATTTGTTAAAAAAAATTGTTTAATAAATGTAGCAATAACTCCGAAATTATGGCATTTAGGTATAGGGAACATAACATGAAAAATAATCAAAATTTCTTAAGGACTTCACAACGCAAAAAATATACAGGGTATTCTATTTAAAATAAGAAAGTTCATTAGATTTTCAGAAAAATGGAAGATTTGACAACAATGTAATTACCACTATCATATCGGTCGTATTAGGACACCCCTACCCATCAAAATTTATAAAAATCGTTCGAGCGGTTTCCGAGAAATCACCGTGTTTCCATACTTTCTCGCTACCCTGTATTTTTTAAGTATGTACTTCTCGCAGAACCTGAAATAATATTTGTAATGTAATGTAAGTGAACACATGTCGCTCATCGGCGACATAAGCACAGGGAAGGAAAACCGAATGTCGCCGATGGGCGACATACTCATCGAATGTGTTAAACGGTTGATTTAAACTTAAAACTGTTAAAATGGCCTATATTTTCGATAGTATATTCAGAACTAGATACGTAACTACAGTAATAGTCCAGGACGCATCTGTCTTGAGATGGACGTTGAGAGGTGACTCAAATTTTTTTGCAGAAATTGCTTGAAAGTAACTCAAATAATAATATTTGAGTTATCCTCCCACTCAAAATGGTCCGGAACATTGTTTAAATAATCAAAATGTCAAAATATGAAGGAGAAATTCGATTTTTTTATTGGTTTTTTTATTATAACTTTAAAACTGTCCATTTTTGAGGAAAGTTGTACTGACATAAAAATTGCATAATTAAATTTCCTACAACATAGAATTGGTGAAAAATTTAAAAAATAGTCACCCTTGTTGCAAAATAGCAATAATTGCGAAAAAACCATACAAAAACAAGTATTCGCATTTTACGTTTTTCAACCATTTGTGCCAGACTTAGACCTTCATATTTTACCCAGAAAAACTTTATGATGTAGTAAAACAACACTGTAAATTTCATTAAGGTCGGTTTAATAGATTTTGCAAAATAAATTTTTCAATCCAGCTTTTGCAAAAAAATTTCATTTTTTTAAAATGTTGCAGGACTGAAAATAAAGCAGGTAGCAAGTTGAATTTTTTTTTGCTTATAGAAGTTTACTGTACCTTTCATTTGCAATTTGCAAAATTGAAATCGATTAATTACCACGGCGTCAGGAAATTTTTTAAATAAACATTCATTTTTGGTGCTACGCGCAGGACAGCGGTGTTCGATTCACACAAGTTGATTTCCACCAAAATTTCTTCCAATCTTTATCTAATATAATATTTTCTTACTCTATATTTTGTTGTATTTTAATATTTTAATTCCACAAAAATAAAACAAATTTTATTATTGTTTGTGAAATATTGTTTAAACAATTGCATATGTTTAAAAATAATAAACTTTTATTCTCTAAGTTAAAATATATGAACAAAGAAAGTTTTTGCTAAAAAGTGTTATTTCAAAGGATAGAGTATATGTTTTTATTTTGCAATAAACAAATTTATTTATTTATATCGAAATGTAATAAAAATTAAAATGTATCAATCATTATCAAAGGTCATTGGAATGCCCAATCAGAGCAAACTATCCGCTGTCCTGCGCGTAGCACCAATAATTAATGTTTATTTAAAAAAATTCCTGACGCCGTGCTAGTTAATTGATTTTAATTTGTCAAATTGCAAATGAAAGGTAGAGTACATTTCTATATGAAAAAAATTTCAACTTGCTATCTGCTTTATTTTCAGTCCTGTAACATTTTGAAAAAATGAATTTTTTGCGAAAGCTGGATTGCAAAATTTATTTTGCAAAATCTATTTAACCGATCTTAATGAAATTTAGAGTTTTGTTTTACTGTATCATAAAGTTTTTCTGGGTGAAATATGAAGGTCCTAACTCTAGAATAAAAGGTCGAAAAACGTAAAATGCGAATACTTGTTTTTGTATGTTTTTTTCGCAATTATTGCTATTTTGCAACAAGGGTGACTATTTTTTAAATTTCTAACCAATTCTGTATTATAGAAAATTGAATTACGCAACTTTTATGCCAGTACAACTTTTCTCGGAAATGAATACTTTTAAAGTTATAATCAAAAAACCAAGAAAAAAATAGAATTTTTCCTTCATTTTGATTATTTAAACAATGTTCCGGACCTTTTTGAGAGGGAGGATGACTCAAATGTTATTACATATTTGAGTTATTTTCAAGCAAATTCTGCAAAAAGATTTGAGTCACCTCTCAACGTCCAAATGTACTAATATTTTTACAGATGCGCTCTGGTCTATAACTAAGCTGTAGAAAGTAGCAGATATAATGTTTTATAATGTATTAGCTACCAAACTACAGGGCCTAAGTGTTACAAATTCACTCTCAAGAATCTATAGAAAAATAATAAGAAGTACCTACTACTAATGATAAAGCAATATGTTAGCATCTGTATACAGTGAGCAGGTAAATGTTGGAATAAAATATTATTTGCATGGATGGGCGATTTTGGAAATAAATCCCGAAACAGGTCGATTTTTATTTTTAAATTACGATTTTTTGGCATATATATCACACTAGTGACGTCACCTATCTGGCCGTGATGACCTAATCGATGATTTCTTTAAATGAAAATAGGGGTCCTGTGATATCTCGTTTGAAAAGTTATTGAATTCTCTATTCACTAATATAAATATTAATATAATTATTTAGATAGGGTGTCCAAAAATTTTTTTGGAATTACAGTTAACTGCTCTCATAAAACAGAAAAAAAATGTCTATCTTAAAAATAACCATTGCTTTTTGCGTAAATTAAATGTTCAAATTGCTAAGAGACAGGTGAGTGGCAGCTTTAACATTGAACTTAAGAGGATCGGTACGTATTTTCGGCTGCAATGCTATTCAAATGGGGATTCATTTTTTTCGAATCCTGAGAAAACTAATAAGTATTTTTAAAAAATTTAAACGCAGAATGAAAGATTACGTTATTAGCGAGGGCCGAAAGTCCCTGAGAACTTCTATAATGTTTATTTTAATAAGTTACAGGGGTGAAAAACTAAGAGAAAATTTAGTGCAATTTTTAATTTCAAATATATCATTCAAAATAAACTTTTTATTTATTCTAAGGGACTTTCGGCCCTTGGTAATAATTTAGTCTTTCATTCTGCGTTTAAATTTTTTAAAAATATTTATTGTTTTTTTCAGGATTCGAAAAAAATGTACACAATGTTGTGGTAATATTTTCCAAATCTATCTTTGTCTTACAACGCACTCAGCGGAATATAATATTGTCAGCATATATTGTCAGTCAGACACTGACAATCAGTGACAATTTCAAATATTTGACATTGCATCGGGAATATGTTGAGTTATTGATTAAATATTATTGATATATAGTGTATTTGATAAATAATTGATTTAAGAAGTGAACTTTCAACACTTTTCCTCTTTTCTCGATTGAGTATTAGTTTTTGTTGTAGGTACATACATATATTTTATTACAATCACTGAATACATAGTTAGTGAAAAAATTATCACACTTATTAACTGAATTAACAATTTGCAATTATACAAAAAATAACAGTTATCCAAGAACATTCAAAAGCCATCTCTTTAAGTTAGTTATGACATTGTCAAGTAGAATGACATTCTAGTAATATTTACATATCCATACCAGTGTGAATTTTACTACACGTAATTTGCCATGTAAAGACAGAATAGGTAGGGATAGCCGTAAAATATTTGCGAATTATGTACCCATAGCCTTAAGCCAAAAACAATGTTTATTTGTTAAATAAATTTTTTTTCTGACAGTAGTAAATTGTATAAATAATATTGACAGTAGTATTTTGAATTAATTAAATTACATACATTCTTCGTTTTGTCTCAATTAATTTAATTCAAAAAAGTTTTTTTGGACACCCTGTATAAATAATTATGTTAATGTTTACATTACTGAAGAGAGAATTGAATAACCTTTCAAATGAGCTATCACACAACTGCTACTCTGACTACAGATGGATGACGGCACTAGTATGATATGCATGCCAAACAATCATAATTTAAAAATAAAATCGACATTTTTCGGGATTTATTTACTGTAATAACTTATAATTACAATGAAACGAGCGGTTCGTATTTATATACGACTTTATTAATATAACTGTACAGACGAATTTATTTTATAGACTCCCTCTATTTACAAAATTCGTTCCTTATATATTGAATACAAATAATCATCACTAGTAATCCGTGGCCTTGACTGTCGGACACATTCACTAGAAATCGTTTCCTCACTCGTTCGGTGAGTCATTGTTCCAGATGTCTCCTTACGTGACGGGCTGTCGAGACGGAACCTGTTATTTGCGGTCGGTAATTCGTCACAATACTAAACGTTGGAAGATAGTGGCCCAATGCTTTAGTGTTTCCCCAGATAAAAGAAGTTATGCCTCAAAAGCTTCGAAAAAATTCGCCAATATTTACATTTTAATAGCAATAATTCGATGGTACCAAGAGATCATCCTAACCATGATCGTGTATGTGCAGTTTAGTTCCTGAATTATGACGCTCATATGGGTGGGATTGACTCTATGGACAGTTATTGGTCGTTATAAGATAAAGATGCGGACAAAAATTTGGTATCTCCTGGATATGACTATTGTCAACAGTTGGCTCGTCTATAGATAATGTGTGATGTGTACTTCAAAATAAGAAATGTTTAACTCCGCCTGAATTTCGGGCTGAAATATACCAATGCTAACAGTATTAATTTTTCATTGAAACGACGAAGACGTTCTGATCAAAACATCGAAAAAGAAAAAAGAAGAAACTCGACAACTGTAAGTTTTATACCACCAGAAGACACCAGGACTGACTCCATTGGTCACTGGCTTACATATGATGAAGATAGACAAGGGTGTAAATTACCAATCTGTAAGTCAGTCTCCTTCATAAAATGTTCGAAATGTGGAGTACATCTTCGTTTACTTACTTTACTTTACTTAATCAGTAGACCCATTTGTACCTTTCGGTGTTGGGCCGTTTATAATACAATTCATTAAATTACAATATTTTACAATCTTCTGAGTTGTCCTAGCTCTTGACGAACTTTCTCCATTCCTTCCTATTGGATGCCATCTGTGTTGCTTCCTGCCAAGTCTTACCCTTACTCTGCAGTATCTGCGAAATGTCACTGTTCCATTTTTTAATGGGTCTTCCTCTTCTGTTCTTCCCTATTGGTTTGGCGGCCCACACTCTTTTTACTTGTCTATTATTGTCCATCTGGGTTAGATGTCCGAACCACGCCAATTTTTTCTCCTTGATTGAGTCGAGTATCGGTTTGATTTTGAGTCTTTCTCTTATTTCTTCATGTCTGATTCTATCAGTTCTTTTTACTTCGATCGTTCTTTTGAGGTATTTCATCTCTGCTGCCTGAATTCTGCTCTGATGTCTTTTGTTTAATATCCAATTTTCTGCTCCATATGTCACCGTATGTCACCATATGTCTCCATATATTGTTTTGTATATTGTCATCTTGGTCTTTGTTAATACTTCTTTGTTATTAAGGAATCCTCTATTTAGTGCTTGGAATAGTTTTCCTGTGTTTTCCATTATGTTGTTAAGATCGTCCTCGATGTCTCCTTTGTTGGTGATTACTGTTCCTAAGTATTCATATGAATTTGTCTGTATTATTTTTTGTTGGTCTATCATTACTTCTATTTTATCTTCCGTCCCTTGTTTCCTTGATATTTTCATTATCTGAGTCTTCTCTTTGTTTACGTTTAAGTTGTATTTGCTTGCTTCTAGGTTCCATTTCTCTAAGTTGTATTTCAGTTTTTCTGCTGTTTCCGCAATTAATACTATGTCGTCTGGAAATATACACATCTCCGCGTTTATCATTTGCATTCTGTTCCAACCGATGCAGTATTTCTTGAAAGTTTTCTTACATTCTTTGACTATCTCATCTATTACATTTATGAATAGCACTGGGTTGAGACCTATGTAATCTTCGTTTACAATACCTAATAATAACTCCTTTGTCAAATTCCACCAGAACTGAGTTCGTCCCTTTGATGCGTAATGTTCCAGATCTGTAACAACATTTTTGTACCTAACAAACTATTTTTGCAATTTTTTTTTGTTTTTTCCTTGTTCTGTAGACACTATTACATTGTCCAGATTTTTTGGAAACGAAATAAAAAATTGCGCAGTGTAGGGTTAAACAATCCAGAAAACATTTCGAGATATAAAACATGTCCTACTTTTCAGTTCTATTTTAATGGCAAAATACTTCATAATTTTAACAGTATTTAATAGGTAGTAATGACTCATCAACGAAAAATATTCCTATAATCCACTTGAAAAACTTGCAACATCCTTTTGATATATTCAAGACGAAGATTAACTCAATGATGGCCTCTTTAATTAAGTAAGGATGTGTAGTTCTACATCCAGGATGTAGTTATTAATACACTTGATATAAAATATTAAATTTATTTCGTTTTAATGTATACGCACTACCACAAATTGGTACACTCGTAATTTACTTCATTAAATATGCATGAGGAAGTTTTATATTAAGAGGCTACATCAGCGTGTCACCAATATTTTTTTCGAAAGTTCTGCGAACTTTCAACAGTGCGGCAACAGTGCGTCGGCAATACGTGACACTATATTATCAAAAACGAAGGCACAATATTGTGATAATAATAATTATGGTCGAAGTCAAACAATAAGGTTCGCACGTAGTTTTTCCATTGTTGCCATATTTTAAATTTGAAAAATATACAGGGAATAATCAGATTTTCTTGCCATGCCATTCCTATTACAGCGAGCATTTCATTGACTAGAAGTAGTGACGAGTATAATATGATTTCATTACTATATGTGGTGAGATGTTAAATTGTATCTGACGTCTGTCATAATATTGATTACCAGAGAAGACAACCGGTCAGGGAAGTAGGTACAATGCTGAAAACAAATACCTACAGAAAAAGATGTCTAGGAGAGAAAATGACAAGAAAAAGCAGGTAATACCCGAAAAGGATGCGGTTCAAACAGAAGACGGCGCAGAAGCGGAACTTTGGAAGAAAGAAGGCTATAATATCTTAAGTTGGAATATCTTAAGTGTTATTTCTTAATTTGTTAAATATGTTATTTTCATTTTAATCAATTGTGGCCATATAAACATATTATTTAAAAAATTGAGTATGTATTTTTTGCTCTATGAGTTTAATTTGCATACCCATATTGAATGTTTGTTACTTTATCGATTAGAAGTAAACCTACTTTTTAAAATTCATGTTTGCCGCAAACTTCTATTTTTATGTGAACATGCACCTGACACATAATTTATGTGATAAGAAATTATGTTAGTGTTGGTACAAGGACAGCTGTAAAATGTAATTTTCAATTCAACGTTTCGAAACGGCTGGTGTGAAATTATTCAATTAGTAGTTATATAGTGAATCAATTACGACCAAAATAATATACTACTTGACGTTTTTTATAAGGTTGATATAGATAAAAATTCACAGAATCAACCGGAATAATTTCATAAGTATGTAATACCTACTCTACTCATATTGATCTGTAGAATTAGTTTCATATTAATTTTTTTTTAGATTTTATTTATCTAAGTCTCATGATATTCTTCAATGAAATCGTAGGACAGTATTAATCAAACTGGAAAATCTATTGAGAAGTTAAGAACAGCAAATTAACATAGAATAGATATTATAGTGTGTAGTACACTGTGAAGAGAATCGCCCTATTGATTATAATTTTTTTGGCCAAAGCTATTCATCTATCCGAAACACGTGACCACACCACTTCAAGCTCTTCTGCTCTATTCTGTCCACTGCAGTGTCTTAGGCGTGCATTCGTCTTCGGATTTCCTCATTACGCACTCTTTCCTCTCTCCACACTCCAACACTTCGGCGCAAGTAGTCCAGGTCTACAGCATTGATTCGTCTTCTAAACTCTGCTGTTATCGTCAATGCCTCACTCCCATACATCAGAATTGACTCCACGAAAACCCTTCCTATCCTATACCCGTGTTGAGCTGCCCCCCCCCCCACTTCCAAAAATTAAAAAACAAATAGCCCTGATTTATGAGCTATTTATAAGCTTTCATATTCCGCAAACTAAAAATTTTGAGCTCGTTCCAGTGAGCAGGAATTTAATACTTTAGTGGGGGGCAGCCCCCCACTACTTAAAAATAGGAATATTGAATCGGTTTTTGCGGCAGAATTACGAGCTATTTATGAGCTCTTGAAATTATATAGTTTCGATTTTTGAGCTCATCCCCTTCACCCCCAAACAACCCTTTAATTGATTTAACTTAAGAGAAAAATGCTGAGAAAATTTAAAATATATCGTATTGCGGATATAATTCCTATAGCTTATATACTCTAAGAATAAACTATTAAATCACGTGCATTTCGATTATTGAGCTACAACCCCTTCGCAAGAAAACCACCCTATCTTCCCGGCTTAAGAGAAAGTTGTACTTAAAATGCATTAAATTAATTATTTGGCGACTACATACCATTTAATAATTTATAAGCTACCAAATTACGCGCATTTAGATCAGTAAATTGCAATTTATTTTATATAGTGCAGTCACTGAAGGTAAAAATCAACGATTACCTTCAATTTCGGTGAACCTTCATCGATTTTCACGAAAATTGGTCAGTGGTTAGAGGATACCTCAAGAAACATAGGTGATATGGTACCACCTTGCGCCTTTACCCTGAGGGTGGATACCGCCCCTTCTCAGGGGTGAAAATTATTTTATAAAAAATAACTGCACAAATCTATAAAAGAACAAATTATAAGCAAAATTTATTATATAAAGTTATTAAAATAAGTCAATACTTTTTAAGTTATTAAAGACCAAAAATTTTAATTATTCATGAAAAAAATGCATGTTTTGAAGCGGTTTTTCGTAAATTACTGAAAAACTGTAAGTTTTTACAAAAAAGTTAATAGTATTTTAATTCGTATAGCTTATATTTTAAGAATAAACTCTTAAATCACGCGCCTTTCGATTATTGAGCTACAACCCCTTCGCAAGAACACCATCTTATACTCCCGGCTTAAGAGTCTACAAAATTAAGCAGGATTTGAAAAACTTAAAATTTTATTTCGTTTTATGCGGTTTTAAAACAAGCAAAACTTTTTATCAAGAATGACATTTTTCGCTAAAATTGAAAATAAAAAAGTTTTTCATCTTGGGCACCCCAACCGTGGACACACTGTATATTTACCTAAATCGAAGGTAATAGTTGATTTTTACCTTCAGTAACTGCACTATAGAAAGCAAATGGCAATTCAATAATTGAGATGCGTATATTTTGCGAGCTCATAAGTTATTAAACGATATGTAGTCGCCAAATAATTAATTTAAATTATTTTAAGTACAACTCTCTCTTAAGCCGGGAATATGGGATGGTTTTCTTGCGAAGGGGTTGTAGCTCTATAATCGAAAGGCGCGTGATTTAAGAGTTTATCCTTAGAATATAAGCTATACCAATTAAACTACTATTAACTTTTTTGTAAAAACTTTTTGTAAAAACAGTTTTTCAGTGATTTACGAAAAACCGCTTCAAAACATGCATTTTTTTCACGAATAATTAAATTTTTGGTCTTTAATAACTTAAAAAGTATTGACTTATTTTAATAATTTTATATAATAAATTTTGCTTATAATTTGTTCTTTTATAGATTTGTGCAGTAATTTTTTATAAAATAATTTTCACCCCTGAGAAGGGGCGGTATCCACCCTCAGGGTAAAGGCGCAAAGTGGTACCATATCACCTTTGTTTCTTGAGGTATCCTCTAACCACTGACCAATTTTCGTGAAAATCGATGAAGGTTCACCGAAATTGAAGGTAATCATTGATTTTTACCTTCAGTGGCTGCACTATACAAAATAAATTGCAATTTACTGATCTAAATGCGCGTAATTTGGTAGCTTATAAATTATTAAATGGTAGGTAGTCGCCAAACAATTAATTTAATGCATTTTAAGTACAACTTTCTCTTAAGCCGGGAAGATAGGGTGGTTTTCTTGCGAAGGGGTTGTAGCTCAATAATCGAAATGCACGTGATTTAATAGTTTATTCTTAGAGTATATAAGCTAGAGGAATTATATCCGCAATACGATATATTTTAAGTTTTCTCAGCATTTTTCTCTTAAGTTAAATCAATTAAAGGGTTGTTTGGGGGTGAAGGGGATGAGCTCAAAAATCGAAACTATATAATTTCAAGAGCTCATAAATAGCTCGTAATTCGGCCGTAAAGACCGATTCAATATTCCTATTTTTAAGTACTGGGGGGCTGACTCAGCCCCCCCCCACTAAAGTATTAAATTCCTGCTCACTGGAACGAGCTCAAAATTTTTAGTTTGCGGAATATGAAAGCTTATAAATATCTCATAAATCAGGGCTATTTGTTTTTTAATTTTTGCAAGTGGGGGGGGGGGCAGCTCAACACGGGTCTATCCTATTCGTTTTCGTGTAGTCGTAAATTTGATGTAGCGTTCCCATAAATTGTTTATGGTAAGTAAATAATAATAAATGTTACTGTTGAAAATTGGTCGGAAATTTGGAAATAAATTAGTTAGCGATTAATTGACTGGCGATGAATGGGCCGGCGATGAACTGGCGGCGATGAAATTTCCTAGACCGACCTACGCTACATGTTAGAATTCATTAAAATCAGGATATAAAGCAGCTTTTAAAAAAATATATGTATAATAATATGTTTCATTAAAAATAAAGATTATGACTATGTTAGATTTTCGAATGAGCCTGTACCTTTAAAAGCGAAAATCTATAATTAAAAGTTAAGGGGTCTCAGTGTTTTTATAATCTTCTAAAATAACAACAGAAACAATTTTATTCCATGTCTCTTACTTGGAATTTTTCAGTTAATATTGGATACTTAAAGTCAATAGAATAGAAAAGAAATATGCTTTATTGTCATGAAAAATTTAACAATCTCATAGACAAAGTTTACAAGAGTCATAAATAAAAACAATAACAAATACAATTTACTAAAATTATATAAATCGTCAATATAAATAAAATACAATGAAGTGAAACAAAAACAGTAACAATATATTTCAAAATAAAAAAAAAATTGCAAATTGCATAATCTACCTTAAGAAATTCAATAAGTGACACTCAAATATAGATTAAAATTATTCTACTTATACATAAGTAAATCCCGGATTATAAGCATGACAGAAAGGTCAAAATAAGCATTTATATAAGCAAAAAATGTCGCAAAAATAAGCAAAGTTTTTATGAAATAAGCAAGGTTCAAGAAAAAAAACCTGTAAGTAAACATGGATAGGTAACGAGCGATCCACAATTATTGGGATCCAAGCTAGCCGTGCAAAAAATTACGTATGTCTTGTTTTAATCTGAATTTATATCATTGGTTTATCAATTAATTGTGATTAACATTATAAAACATAAAAATCAGTAAAAACATTTAACACAACTTAAAAAAAAAGAATTAACAAAATTATAAGTAACAATAATAAATAAAATCAAACAAGATGCTGTATATATATCCACCACCAGCATCCCTACATAACCTAACTTTTCTTGCTAAGTTGACGTACACTGCAAAGTTGACGTAAACTGGAAAGTATATCTGAATTAAGAATAGACATGCACTGTATAGCTATCTCTGTCGTTCAGAGCCACCTATGGTGACAATAATTTTGGATCACACGTTATAATGATATAAATATGAATAAAGGACATTAACATTAAATTACTTTTATTTTTAATTTTCGTATTATTAACAATAAATAAAAATTACCAAAGGGTTAAACTATAATATAATAAAAAAATTGAAAAATAATTAACATATTGATATATTTTTTTATTCTTGGCCATTAACATAAAAACAATTAACAATAATATGTTTTTCAAAATTTTCTTACAATCTGTAGACATATTATTTATACTTAGAAAAAGTTTTTTCAACATCTGCAGATGTGATTGGTGCGTATTTGAATTTAGACAAATGTACCGATACTACCGAAAAGTATTTTACAACAATATAATAAATTTGGGCTTTCTGCAGACAAATATTAGTTTATTACATGGACAGGTATAACGATGGGTTTTCCCGTTTATCTCCTAAGCCTGGGATTAAAATTCTTATGGTTTATTGAATTATTAGAGTTTTATAGCTCTGTATACTTATAGAATTTTGCTTAAGATGAAGTCATACATGAAATTTAACTATAGTTTATCATAAGAAGTAAAATAAACAATGATGAGCAACATATCTTTGAAATAAGCATTTTTATTAAATATCCTAATAATAAGCAAAAAAAGCAAAAAAAAGCAAAATGCTTATAATATAATCCGGACTTTATACATACGAATACTGTAATATCTTAGTTGTTGGTTAAGAAACTCTGCTATTGAATAATATGGTCTTTCAGATAGATAGGCTTTTGTTATTTTACGGAACTTGGGGAAAGATGATGCAGATTTAAGTTGTAGAGGTAGATGGTTGTATAGTTTTTTTGCAGAATATAATATAGATTTCTTTACTAACTCACTGGACGGGATCGGTAAATAGATGTCAAAGATAGAATTTCTGCTGGAATAGTCATGACCAGTGGCGATGCGTGACTTTTTTTAAAGTGTTACCAAACCAGATTTAAAAAAATCTTATTTAAAAAAAATTATTTTGAACCTCCCAAATATAAGTTTTTGTTTTCAATCCTGTGGGATAAAATTAAACAAATCACTATTCCCAAATTATATGTATGTAATTATGTATATGTAACAGGTATAACAATAAATAATAAACAAACTAAACATATTATTCTATTATAAAATTAACATAAAAAAATGAACAAGTAGGAAAAAGAATAAATTTTGAAAACTATTGTTTATATTTTAATTCTTCCATTTTCAATAATACCATTTTTTTCTTCAAAATTATATATAAAAAAATATACAAGGAGAATAACTTTTCAAGTAGTTGATCAATTACGCAATACGTAGCAACACTCTTCCATGTTTAAATGCACGCACACTGTAATGTGTAATTAGGTACTAAAATAATGTTACCAATCCTCAAAATGGTTACAATACTGATATACACAGGGTGCCCGCGCGCCGTCTGTAACAGAGCCGTCGCTCCTTCAAAATTTTCAGAAACGAGCTAGTCCCGAGCGATAGCGAGGTTTCTCCTGAGTTACCACTACTACTGCCAGTATTGGTAACAGCATATAATAGCGTGCAATGGATTCACATATCTCGCTAATATTTTCGTGCGTCTAGTTGGCTATTTACTGAATTAGGTTCTATTAACAAATATTTCTGTTGGTAAAAAATATAAATGGAATTATTTCATAACAGTCATAAAATATTTATTGAAAGATTTTTAACTGTTACCAATGGTAACAGTGGTTACATGGACGCTTCGCCAGTGGTCATGACTAGGTCTTGCTGGAAAGACATGTAGATATTTACGAATTAAGCAAACAGTTTCTAAAATATATAAAGAAGGTAAGGTTTAGAATCCTGTGATCTTTAAAGTAGCTTCTGCAATGTGTTGTTCTTCTGAGGCCAAACAGATATCTTATTGCTCCTTTTTGTAATTTAAAAATAACATCGGATTGGGCAGCTGTACCGGAACCCCAAAAAGGAAGACCATATCGAAGGTGGGACTCGAACAAAGAAAACTATGTTATTTTGGAAAAGGCTAAATTCATTTCCTTCGAAACAGATCTTATTGCATAGCAAGCCGAGGATAGTTTCTTGCTTAACACATCGATATGAAGGGACCATTTAAGGTTGCTATCCAAAAAATACCAAGGAACTTTACAGAATAAACGATACTGATCTGGCTGTTATGAAGAGGTAAGGGTTGAAGAGATCCTTTATAGCCAAATGCTACTGTTTTATCTACGTTAAAAGAAAGTAAATTAGAATCGGACCAGGATTTTATTGTGAGTAGATCAGAAGTTATAGTAGCATGAAGAGTTGCGATATTTGAGTTGCTCCATGTTATACTGGTATCATCAGCAAAAAGAAAAACTTTTCCATCGATTTTTAAACTAGTAATGTCATTAATAAAGATAAGGAAAAGTAGAGGACCCAATACTGAATCCTGTGCTACCCCATATACAACATTTTTGAGACTAGGGTCTGTATCATTTTCTCTAACCAGTTGTTTCCTATTATCCAAGTAAGATTGAAACAAGTTCAAAGAAATACCTCGAACTCCGTAGAAATCTAGTTTTTTTTAAATGTGATGTACACAATCAAAAGCTTTGGCATAATCACAAAAAACAGTGGCAGTGTGCAGATTATTGTTTAATGCTTGATAAACCTCATGTAGTACAGAAAACATGGCATCGCTGGTACATTTATTATTTAAAAAGCCGAACTGATTTTGTGGTAAAATGTTGTTATCAACGAGAAAGGACATAAGTCGGGCTTTTATGAGTCTCTCAATAATTTTGGAGAGTACCGGTAGTAGTGCAATAGGTCTATAATAGGGATGTTCACAAAAAATTAAAAAGTCATTTCAAACATGTAAAACGATTAAGAAACACCCTAGGAATAATTGTCCAAAATTTCAACAAAATTGAAAAAGCCTTCTATAAAAAATCTTTATTAGAAATCTAGCATTATTTTAAATTTCAAGAACGCTTCTCTATTGGCCTGACGTCACTAGTTGCATACCCCAAGCGCGCGCCTTCTCACACCAGTTTGGCGTTTCAGGTCATTTTATTTTGTTCTCTTCTTGTTTTATCAGGGTTAAAGTGGAGTTTTATAGTGAATTTGTTTAGTTTAAAGTGGATAGACTGTTTGTAAGGACATATTTTGGGTTTTACAAAAATAAACAAATAAAATGGAAGAAGGTTTTCAGAAAGCCGATTCGTATAAACTACCGACTGTAGTGTAGATGTAACAATGCTGTATGATTTATTGGCATCTTGTAAAAAAATAAATCTACCACAGCTTTACTGAGTGTATATTCCATATAATTTTCCATGTCTTCTTTAAGCTAAAAAAATAAATGCTTAATACTCCACAAAAAAAAATAGAGAAAGTTGTATGCATGCATTGTACGCATGCATATTGTATACATACATTGGCTGGTTATTACTTTACCTTGGTTAGGTGTATTAAAAATATTTTTATTCTTCATGTGCCTTGTCCGTTGTGGACGTTGGCTATCATCATGGCAACTTTAATTTCATTTGAGGCGTTTCTGAATAACTCGATCGATTTTTGTCCAAATCATTGGCGTAAGTTTTTAAGTCATGAGTGTCTTTTCTTCCGGGTCCGCGTTTGCTCTCTATTTTACCTTGCGTTATCAGTTGGAGTATACGATATTTATCACGCCTCATGATATGACCGAAATATTTAAGATTTCGTTTCTTAATTGTAAAAGAGATTTCTTTTTGTTTTCACATTCGACGCAATACCTGTACGTTGGTGTGGGTCGCCCAGGATATTTTGAGGATACGTGGGTACACCCACATCTCGAATGCCTCTAGCTTTTTCATTAATGTTTCCATTATTGTCCAGGCCTCTGCGCCATATAGCAAGACCGGAAATAATAACATTTTAGCAGCCGCATTTTTAGTGGGAGAGATATTATGTCGCAATGGGTGAAAATATTTCTCATGCATGTTGTTAAATGTTGCTATGTCCTTTTCAACTCTAGATCTTATTTCGGTTGTTTCGTATTTCGAGTTGACAACTGTTCCAAGGTAAAAAATATTTTTGAACTTGGGTATTATACATTTTCATTTCAACCAATCTTTTCACTAAATTATTAATGATTTTAATATAATATAAAGTCATACCTACATCCACATGTAGTTATTTCAAGGTTTACTTTTACTGTATGTATTATTAGAATCCCGTTTTTTTTTAGGAATATCCCAGTTTAAGGAATACAAATTTGAGGTCCCGAAACTTTTTCATTTACTCTTTAAGGGGGTAGGTGCAAAATCTTGGTCCAATGCTATTTAAATTCATTCATTTTTTTCGAATCCTGAGAAAACTAATAAGTATTTTTGAAAAATGTAAATGCAGAAAGAACAATTACATTATTACCAAGGGCCGAAAGTCTCTGGAAAACTTCTATAATGTTTATTTTATTAAGTTAGTTCTTTAAGTTAGTTATTTTAAGTTCTAGCTGCAACAAACCATTTCTTTTTCTGTTTTAAATTGGCTGGAACGGTAATAAAAATCTTGTCAGAACTGTTTTTTGATGTATTTACACACCCAGGAACAAAACACCACTTATTTGGCTTTATTTTTAATAATTAAATACTGGTAGGGGAGCCCAAGCGGGGATTTTTGCAGTTACTCGAGCGCGTCAGATTATCATATGGGGAGAAACGTGGTACCCTGCAGATGTACCTCTGCCATATATTGGCTCTTAACACAGGGGAGTTCGTTTAGGGGGGCCCGAAAAAAAATCTATCCTTAAAAATACTCGAAATTGTCAGATTAAGATAAGGTAAGTTAAGTACATGCAAATCAGTGTATATTTAAAAAATCTGACGATTTGAGCGGGGCGTAAGGGAATTGGTGAGTCACAAAGTTTCACAAGAAAAAGGTGAATATTTCGCGAAATTAAAGTCAGATCGAAAAACTAAAAACTACACGTTCAATATTTTTCAAAAATCTATCGATAGATACCAAACACGACCCGTCGCAGAGAGGGGTGGGGGGTAAATTTTAAATTTTAAATACAAATCCCGCGATATTTAGTAAAATAAACATCAGATCGAAAAACTGCAAAATACACTTATTTAATATTTTTGAAAAATATATCGAATGGTACCAAACGCGACCCCCCACGGAGGTGGGGTGGGGGGTTACTTTAAAATATTAAATGGGAGCCCTCATTTTTTATTGCAGATTTGAATTCTCTGCATAAAAATAAGCAACTTTTATTCGAAACATTTTTTCGAATTATGGATAGATGGCGCTATATTCGGAAAAAACGATTAATGGAAATGGAAAATTATATTAAAAAATGGCAAGCGCCTGCTAAAATGGAAAATTTTACTTAACTTTTTTTGGTTTTAGGACCTAATAATCACAACCCAATAGGTCCCCAAAGCGCTCGAGTGACTGCACATTTAGCATACTTTGCTCCCCTACCATACGTAAAAAACTGCGCACATTCAAATACACTGAGTAAATAGTATACAAAACTAGTCGTCGATCAAAGACGTTACGACTGCTGACGTCACAGACCGTAGCCTCGCTGCAGGGTACCGTTTTTCTAGCCTCCAAGAAAATCAACATTATGAACTCATTTATCTTAAAAAATATATATTTTTAAACAGTTTTATGATTGTTACGTTTTTATATACCTTGTAATCTATTGAATTTAACTATATTTAAAAATTAGTGAACATCCCTATTGCAGGCATTCGATTTTTCACCACCCCTATGAAGAGGAATCATAATGGCAGTCTTTAGGCACTCTGGAAATTTACTTTTCTCAAAAGAATCATTAATTAGGGACATGAGGACGTTCAACGGGAAATTATCTATGGGTTTGTGGACACCCTGTATATTTTTTTATTTTCATATTGTATATATTTTGTAAATGCATTTTCTGTTACTATTTTTTCAAAGCCAACATGTGTCCTGTTTGTTATTTTTTCAGCAGTGCAACTTGTTTCAATGTAAACAGCAAAGCATCAAAAATAATTTCATTAGCGGCAATTGGCTTTTAACAGAAAAATTGTTTATATAACAAATTGAAATCCGATAATTATTACTTCACTTTACTGTGCATCCAGTCTTAATTATTACGTAACCAAAACAACCATTTACTTATGCAGTTTATAGTGTGATGTGTTAAAAATTTTTAGAATGGATTCTTTGTTGACTTTGACTTAGTTCTGTGTGGTTTAGTTAGTATATAAAAAATACTATTGATTGATCTCAGGATTGTACTGCGTCGATGAATAATCGTGATGTCGTGAGATTATTATAGAAACCACCAGTAATTATAATGTGGTAAAAAGATAAAATTAAGAAGAGCTGGGGTCGGTCGGCCCCAATAAATGTACAGGGATATTCACTATATTTGGACCCCCTTGTAAATTGCTTTATTTACAGATTTAGAAAAAAAATGTAAAATACAAAAGTTATTCGATTTTTTAATTATGATTTTTTGGCATATATATCGTACTAGTGACGTCATCCATCTGGGCTTGATGACGTAATCGAGTATTTTTTTAAATAAGACGTCGTGTGTTAGCTCATTTGAAAGGTTATTCAATTCTCTATACCGTACTATAAACATTAAGATCATTACCACTGGATAAGGAAATGAGTCAATACTCGCAATCTTATAGTTTGTATGTTATTTATTAGTTGTTACAATCATGGGGCAACCGGTTTCGAAGCTTACCTTTTTGCTTCATCTTCAGGCCCAGTACATATAGTCTTCACATATACAAACTACAGTCGAGCCCACTTATTGGAATAGCCTTTGTGCCAAGCAAAAGTATTCCTATAACCGGGATATTGTAATAATCGATCATTGGTTGCTACTATAAATGTTTCAGGACCTCAAATTTCTATTCCTTAAATCGGGATATTCCTTTAAGAGGTATTCTAATAAGCGGGTTCGACTGTACTAGCTAAAACTAACAAAAAGACAAAATGTACATACATATAAAACATAAAAACAACTATGTCTAGGTTGTGACTAAAAACATACAATAAAGCAAACCAACTGTGGAGTATTGAACTTAGTGTTCCATAGAGTGTATATTGGGACTTTCTGCTATTGGGAGTGACCAGTCTGATGGAAATTGCTTGGTATATAATTTAATATATACTACCATCAATCCTTAAGTGCTTAAGGGTTGATGGAGTCTAGACAAATTGATCAGATATTTTGATCATTTATATCCTCTTGTCTAGACTCCATCAACCCCTAAACACTTAAGGATTGATGGTAGTATATATTAAATTATATACCAAGCAATTTCCATCAGACTGGTCACTCCCAATAGCAGAAAGTCCCAATATACACTGTATGGAACACTAAGTTCAACAGTTGGTTTGCTTTATTGTATGTTTTTAGTCACAACCTAGACATAGTTGTTTTTATGTTTTATATGTATGTACATTTTGTCTTTTTGTTAATTTTAGCTAGTAGTTTGTATATGTGAAGACTATATGTACTGGGCCTGAAGATGAAGCATAAAATGTAAGCTTCGAAACCGGTTGCCCCATGATTGTAACAACTAATAAATAACATACACACTATAAAATTGCGAGTATTGACTCATTTCCTTATCCAGTGGTATAATAGAATCGCATTGGCAACCCTTTCATCATTAAGATCATTATTTATACAGGGTGTCCAAAAACATTTTTGAATTATTAATTATAAAAAATTTTTTTTGGACACTCTGTATAATTAATCATGTTAATGTTTATATTACTGAATAGGGAATTGAATAACCTTTCAAATGAGCTAGCACTCGACCCCTATTCCCATTTAAAAAAATAGTCGATTACGTCATCACGCCCAAATGGAGGACGTCACTAGTACGATATATATGTCAAAAAATCATAATTAAAAAATCGAATAACTTTTGTATTTTACATTTTTTTCTAATTCTACAAATAAAGCAGTTTACAAGGGGGTCAAAATATAGTGAATAACCCTGTACATTCACTGGGGCCGACCGATCGGCTCTGTCGCGTCATACAGCTGACCGACTATAATAACTTTTATTTATATTTAATTTAGAATGTGTGTACTGATTTTCAGCCTTAGTAAATGGATTTAATTACCTTCGTTGGAAGCAACTTTGATACCCTCTCAGTAACCCCTATTCTACGTTTCGCTTGACCGACCGCAGTATATTTCTCTACACAATCACAGTAATTAACTTTAGTAAATTCAAAGAGATTTTTCAGCGCTGCCTCTTGGACTATAAGTGATAATTCTGACTGAAAACGAATCTGTATTTTCTTGAGAGACAATTTTAAATCTTTAACTTTACTATCGCTCCGGTCCTGGGAACTCAATAGTAGTAGTAGTTACGGATTACCTTTTAATTCATTTTAATTTCGTATCATATCAAGAGCAAATCAATCGTACCCCTATTGTAGCATTGATTTGTTTTTAAACATTTGTAGTTGTAAACCATCAGTCAATTTTTGAGGAATCGTTTTTCTGAGATGTGTTCTCGTAAGTGATGCTAAATTGATGATGATGAATGACACCTACAACCCATTGACACGACAGCCAACTATAATTATACAAGTTCTAAAAATAAATGTAGAGATATAGTTAGAATATTTCATTGTATTTTGTCCCCGGTGTCCCACACATCACATTTCTTTATGTCGATGTCGCTTTAAAATGAGGAAAGTATGTCTGGATGACGTAATGGCCAGTGCCGTCTAAACATAGAAGACTTCTTTAACTAAATCGACGGGATTCTGTAGAAAGGATCCAAACGACACTTTGTTAAAACTGAGATATTAGCCAAAAACATTAGGTACGATAAAATTTAAAATTATCTATTAAAAATATTCATGGTTTAACATCAAAATCGTCAATATATGCATTAGATTTGATTTAACACATACTGTTTGATTCAAGAAAACAGTTGTTTTAAAACAAAAATCCACTTTTGTGGCTTGGTTCCCTTCTGCAAAACAACTTAAGTAAATTCAAAGTTAACAAACATTTATTTTCCATTATTGAGTTACATAGTCGGGCGTATAATCTAAAAAAAATGTTAACATAAAGTTCAAGAATCCGTGAATTCAAGAAAACAGTTGTTTTAAAAAAATCCACTTTTATGGCTTGGTTTCGTTCTGCAAAACAACTTAAGTGAATTCAAAGTTAACAAACATTTATTTTCCCTTATTGAGTTACATAATCAGGAGTATAATCTAGAAAAATAATACATACCTCTACATCATCGTTACTAAATCTGTTTTCATGGCGAATTTCTGATGTATTGACTTGTTTTAAAGATAATTCTAAAATTCGTTTGCCTCTACAACTTTTCATTGTTTACAGAAATAATTACTTTTATAACTAACAAGCGATTACAACTGTGTAAAACTAAAATTAAAGCCTTTCACAACACACATTCAACAAGTTAAAATCACCCCACACTCTTATCTATGGTCAAAATAATACTAACTTATAACCAAACTTTTCATGTGTAACGGTTACTAGACACCAAAAAAATACATTAAGCGTTTTTCATAAAGGAACCAACCCACATGGGTCTGTTCTGCAGAACGCTGTCATGCTGCAACGATAATGTTGGTTGGTTCTTTCGCTCACAGAGTACGGTATATATCGTATGTAGCTTAGTTCTTTTCTGCACAAGTATCTACGGGTACAATTATATAGGGTGTAAGCAAAAAGTTAGCCCAAACGTGTGTGCAAAATTCATTACACGTATCAGAATTGGCAGCAGTCCATTAGAGTTTCAAATCGAAACAGGTCTAAGACAAGGTGATTAGCTTTCCCCTTTTTCAAAAATGAAAAATTGTTGCAACACGAAATTGCAGCCACATCATTATTCCAGTTCAATCAGAGAGTGCAGCAAGCGCCTCTACCGGTTTCGAAACTTATTAGTCTCTCATCACGAGGCACATATGCTGCTCTCTCTGACACAACTAGGACAAACCCCGGCGTGCAGTCACGGATTGCAACGAACGAAATGGCAGGGATGCCCTAGCAGCAACTGCTAGCAAGAAACTAAGTTTTCAATCTAATATCACATAAACAACACCCAAAAATGTTACCCTACATTTTTTTGCCGCTAGGGCATCCCTGCCATTTCGTTCGTTGCAATCCGTGACTGCACGCCGGGGTTTGTCCTAGTTGAGTCAGAGAGAGCAGCATATGTGCCTCCTGATGAGAGACTAATAGGTTTCGAAACCGGTAGAGGCGCTTGCTGCACTCTGATTGAACTGGAATAATGATGTGGCTGCAATTTCGTGTTGCAACTAAATTGAAAATGGTTATTCATTTTTGATTTACATGTTTACTCTGGTTGGAGTATGAAGGGAACCATTCTCGTTGGAAATTTACTGTGCTAAGCAGATGGGACGTGAATTATAAATTGTAAAATTCCCTCATTTTCCTAAGTCTCAGCATCCGTTATGGCTTGCAAATTATAGAAGCCTCGGAGGTGTTATCAGAGAAGGTTCCCATTGTTTTCAATCTGGTAGGATGTAGAGTAACATTTTTGGGTGTTGTTTTATGTGCTATTAGATTGAAAACTTAGTTTTTCCCCTTTTTATTCAACGTCGCTTTGGTTAGAGCACTCAGTTAAAAGCACAATCAGAATTTACAAATGACTTCGCTCTCCAGGGAATGAAGGTACTGTTAGCTTTTGCTGATGATGCTAACACAATTGCTCAATCCATCAGAGATGCGAAAGAAGTTTTTACCTTTTTAAAAGCGGTGTCAGGAAAATTGGCCTTAAGGTCAACGAAGAAATGACCAAATATATAGAGGTCCCTTTATTCTCATTGCACTAATTTGCATATTATGGCGCATCTAAAAACGGTCTAAGAACCGTCTTTAAAGTTGGTGATTGGTTACTGACATTGAATTTTGCTACTGAGTATTACCCTAGTGCTACTCTAGAGATGACAAAACTTATACAAAAACTAATATTGCACTGCAAGATACCAGACGCATGGAGAAACAGCAGAATGATACTAATGTTCAAGAAAGGAGACAAAGCAGACCCCAACAATTATAGAGGTATAAATCTACTGAACACCGCACTTAAGCTAACCACAAAAGTCCTAACCAACAAAATCAATAAACTAACAACTTTATCAAATGAACAAAAAGGATTCAGATCTGGAAGATCCTGCGTAGACGCCGTATTTGTACTGAGACAAATCACAGAAAAGGCCATTGAGTACAATAAACCAGCACATATATGTTTTATAGACCTGACAAAGGCTTTCGATCGCATCCAAGTCGAAGACGTCTTACATTTACTGTGTAGAAGAAACATACCAATCAATATTATACAAACCATCGAAAACATCTACTTTCATAATCGAATACAGGCAAAGATAAATGGAAAACTAACGCAGTTTGTACCAGTACAAAGCAGAGTCAGACAAGGTCTCGTTAAGCCTACTGTTCTTTAATATAATAATGGACGAAATAATAGAAGCAGTACGTAAAGGTCATGGTTACAGAATGGGGAACAAAGAAATCCAAATATTACGTTATGCAGACGACGCCGCATTAATCGCCGAGACAGAGGACGATCTCCAAAGATTAACATACATCTTTAATACAACAGCCAAGTAATACAATATGATAATATCAGCAGAAAAAACCAAATGTATGACAACATCTAAATACCCACTACGATGTAAAATCGAAATTGATGGGAAAATATTAAAGCAGGAAGCAAGGTTTAGATATCTGGGAATAGATATAACCAGTTACGGAGATGTTGAAGAGGAAGTACAACAACAAAGTTTAAAAGCAAGTAAAGCGGCGGGATCTCTTAATGACACAATCTGGAAGAACAAACACCTAACACAAGACACAAAAGCAAGAATCTATAAAGCAGCAATTAGACCTATATTGACATACACGGCGGAGACAAGACCTGACACATCTAAAACGAGACGACTACTAGAAACAACAGAAATGAAAATACTCCGACGAATATCAAGGAAAAGTCTGTTGGATAGGGAGAAAAGCGAAAACAAGAAGATCATGCAATGTAGAAGACATAAATGGATGGGTGACAAAACGGAAACAGGAGTGGAACGAACACATTAGTAGAATGGCAGAGGATAGGATAGTATGAATAGCACGAGATAAGTCACCAAATGGACGAAGAAGTAAGTATTGGCAAACCAAGAAAAAGATGGTGCGATGACTTAAACAATTTAGGAGGCTAATATTGAAGAAGAAACAGGCTTTAAATCCTACATACAAGAAGGAAGAAGAAGAAAGAAGTATTGTAATTATTTAATGCTAAGCTGTGGCTTAAGTAACACTGCAAATTTGTGCAGTAATAATATGTGTTGCAATAATATGCAAATTAGTGCCTTCCCAAATGACGGGACCTCTACATCTACATGGCAGTTACCAAAAATCCAAGACAAAAAATTAAGTTGACAAAACATTTCGATAAATAAATACAATTTCAAAATTGTCAGAGAATTCAAATACTTGGGAGCAGTGAATACAGTCGAAAACAGTTATGTAAAGTATAAGTAGCTAGAATCATGTCAGAAAATAGAGCGTATTGCTCCATACTTAAATCAAAATTTTTCTCAAATGCACATAAAACAAAGATATATAAAACTATAATTTTCCCCATAATAACGTATGGAAGTGAGGCATGGACACTGAACCAGCGTGAAAGAACATTATTAGTCTTAGAACGGAAGATCCACCGGACGATCTTTGGGCCTTGTAGAGACGAGATAACAGGAGACTGGATACGAAGACACAACCAGGAAGTCCAAGCACTCTATGGAGACGAAAATATAGTGCGATACATCAAGGCAAATTGTATAAGATGGGCAGGATATGTCCTGAAAGCGAATGATGAAAAACTACTAAATTCAACATTCTGGGAAAGGAGTGATGGCAGAAGATCAATTGTTTGGCCAAGAAAAAGATGGAGGGATTCAGTATCGAGTGATTTACGTAAGATGGGGGGTACAACAATGGGAAATTATTGCACAAGACCGGCAGGAGTGGAGTAAAATAGTAACCGCGGCCAAGACTCACTTAGAGTTGTAGAGTCAAAAAAGAAGAACAAGAAATAAGCAAAAAGTAGGTCCTAAATTAAATCTTTATTCCAACATGTTTAGGAATACCTTTTCAGGCAGTATTTAATGGATAAAACTATAGGACTTTATTGTCACTATTTAAGAAGATTGGAAAATATGCTTCAACATTTTATTGATAATTTGCCTTGGGGGATACAAAGTTGGACATAGAGATGCATCATGTCAAACTGGTTTGATTTTATTCAACAAACTTGACTTGACTTGAAAACCAAACTTTTTTGTAAAAAAGTTTGACTTGACGTGATTTCAATATCTTTGGGTTTGACTTGAAATCAAACTTCTTCAAACAGTTTGAGGTTTGAATATCATATTGAGCAACGTGTTTATTTCCAATTCTAATTGAGAGCGTACCGAATTTTGTTTTGACTTATTTGGATAGGTCTGAATCTGATACTCCGCATATTAGTTTGTAGTTCATATTATTAAGAAGTATATGCTTGGCTTGTTTATTACGTTCGTTTTGAAATGTGTGCTTTGTGAAATAATATCTGAACCTGAATATTTTTCGGCTCAGAAGAAGTACCACATTAAATTGAGTCTGATTTTGAAGGTATTCCCAGTGCAAAAATTAAGAGAAAAAAATCTGCATACTTGTATTATGTAAAAATAAAGAACAGCGTTATAAAATGACAAATAGTGAACTAATTCTTTAAGACGACATTGCAAAGTCGCAAAAAATTCATTAAACCTACTCTATCAAAAATATATTTTGTTGTACCTTCATAAATTTTTGTTAATGGGGCCGTTCAAGTATTACGAAACGCAATGTTTGAGCTCTTACAACCTCTTTATCCCATCTGTATCTTTTCATCTTTTGTTGTGAAGAAAGGTCCATTTATTTATTGCAAACACGTGTTAATGTGCTTGATCTGGTTAAAACAAATTTTAAGATTTTTTCACTTGAATACTATTGTCCTATTGTAACATCATCGGAGCGTGAGAGGGCAATATAATACAATTCAGGAGTTCTATGTAAAATATAAACGAAAGTTGAAAAGTTGGGAGATTGTGATTCCATAGGTTTTTTATTTAAGTTAAAAAACAATGTTACGTAACGCGCTGTTCGAACCCCCTCCACCCCTATAACGCGTCGTAACGTTTTACATGGCCCCCCTCCCGCAACTTGCGTTACGTAATACTTGAAATCTTCCAAAATAGATTAAATTACACTTGGTATAATAAAAAAACCATCCAACGAATTCTTTGTTTTAATCTAGTAATACTCAACTATAAAAAAGTTATATCGATAAAACGAAACTTGCCAGCAAGCAATTCTAAGCATACAGGAATCATTTTCAAAAAATTTACCCAATTTTGATTATAATTGCTTCCTGTATCAAGATACTTTTATGTGGCACTCATTGTACTATTAATTTTCTTATCTTAATTGGCAACTAGCATGTCAATCTCGACAAAAAAATATATCCACTAAATAAATTATTTTTCAAACTCTTTCAAACCAGTTTGACAAACAGTTTGAATTTTCAAACCTGTACTATTGACCAGTTTGATTTGACTTGAATTGTTTGTCAGAAGGATTGACTTGAGTTTGACTTCAAATTAAGTCAAACTCAAGTCAAGTTCAAACATTCGAGTCAAAGTCTAGTTAGTTAAAGTCAAACTCTAGTTGGACAATTAATTGAAAAAAGTTGCAATTATATAGACTATTAAGTTATTTTTTGTATTATGTATTTTGGTAATAAAACAAAGTAAAATATCCTCCATTACTGAAGGTTGGTTATAACTACAGCAAATTGTTCTTTATCTTGAGCTGTTCTTACTATCGAATCTGTGTCCATGTTTGTCCAGTCTCTTACATTCTTCAGCCAGAAGCATTTTCTTCTTCCTGGACCTCTTTTTACTTCCACTTTCCCTTCCATTAGGAGTCGTAGCATTTTTCTCCTCTGTAAATATGTCCTAGATAACTCGTTTTTCTGTTTGTTACAATATTTAGGAGTTCTCTCTGTCCCCATTTTTCTAAGCACCTCGTTGTTGGTCACTTGCTCTGTCCAAGAGATCTTAAGCATGATTCGCTCATACTTGTAATTCAGAGTCAATGTTTCCACTCCTTATAGCAATATCCGTCGCAGTTTAGAAATTAATTTACATAATTACATTTGAAAGCATTTAAGAGGCCGCCACTGTTTTTAAAAATTTTGAGTAGTTTCAGACTTTTAATCATTTTTGTAACATTATGAAAATATCAACATGACATTTACTGAAAATTTCATAACTTACCCAGATGATTCTTGAAACGGTCCTGGTGACTATGACCTTGATGCTTAAGAAATACTCTAGCCAGCCGGTGTTTAGTGAATAAAAGTCGTTAATATCCTTAATAGCATTTTCTTGTAAATTAAGTATGAAAAAATAGCGCTCTTTTTAAACCATTTCGTTGACAATGTTGACAGCTAAAATTCAACCGAAAAATTACGTCACCCCAACAAAATAATAAAACTGGCACTGTAAAATTGACTCGTAATATACAGGTTAGGTTAAAAATATATCTTAAAATGCATCTTCATCGAACTGTTTGTTTTAAAATATTGCTTGTTTGCTAAGCTTTTCTTTCCCTTACGTCTTTAATAGTTCTTTGCTTTCATTGTTTCAAACGTCTATAAATGGCTGTTTCTCCATATCCTGTTATAGTTGAACACTCGTACGACATTCGTATGTTGTACATTTGAACAGTTGAACATTCGTATTTATGTCCTTTACATTTTCCTGGTCTGTTTCTTCCATGTCCGTCCTTCCTCTCTGTATCAGTTTTTTGATCTCTCTACTGTTGAGTTTTCTTTGTTCCAGTTCCAAACTTCTGCTTCAAATATCAGTAAGGCAAAACCTATTTTAACTGTTTTTCCATTTGGCCTTGCTTTGTATGATCTCTGTCTAAAGCTTTTTTACATTTTGCTTTCCGCTTTACTTAGGTCATGGTTTATATGTACATATTTTTTAAACTTGATATCCCTGCGTTTTTGTTTATTTTCCATTATTTTTAGGATCATTATCAATTACTTCAATTTGGGAAGCCCTTTCCCCTATCTATCTAAATTTACGTTTTTCGAGTACTTAAAGTGTGAGTTTTAATAAATAGCTCAACATTTTACGGAATGATAAAAAAAATTCGAATTACACTTTTTTTGGTTTTGTAGTTTCTGAAAAAAATAGAAATTCACCATCAGAAAATAGAGATGTGAATGAACAAAGAACGCACCGCACCGACTTTTTTAAAAAATCAGATATTGTGAGGTGTGAATTTTTGATTGAAAACTAGGATGATATTAATAAGATTTTAGAAAAGTTTTTTCTTCTTTAGAAAATAAAACTGTTTTAAGGTAGATATCAATAAAAGGATATATGTACATAACGATATACCTACGGAAACAGAGACACAGAATCATAATGTCCTACTATTCTTGACCTGCACTATACCATGAAATAGACCTCTATAGTATACATTTCAATTATATCACATTTCTAATAAAATGCATAGAAACGATGACATGCTTGAGGAAATCTTTAACCTAGATTTAAATCACTCTATTAATCTATTTGCGTATATATCACATTGAAATATATCTGCAATAGAAATAGATACCAATATTTAACACTGGTGACATCATTTTCTGTTTTGTTTTTCCAGTTGTTTGGCAACAACATTGAGTATGTATATTTAAATGCGACCACAGTGATATTCATAGGGAATGCCTTCATCAATAATGGATGGGTATTCACTGAACTAGATCTTAGCAGAAAAGTATTTTAATAAAGATATATTTATAGATGTTACATAATTGTAAAGATCAAAATAATGTTGTTATATCGTAGACATTTTTTATTATGAACTAACACATGAAGTGTCATCATAAAAGAAAACAAAAATGGGTGTAGGTGGTCCCAGGAAAATGTTTATATCACATTAAATTGGGAGAGCATAATTAAAAATAAATGATTTGAAAATATTACAAAATAAATGTATTTTTTTTTAATTTTTCAAAAATTAAATTTTCCAAATTTAGAGTTATATTTTAAAAACTTTTGTGGGCCATTATTATGTGTATAATGGAACTGGTTTCACATAACAGGCTAGATTATTTTAAATACAGGTTGCATTATCTATAGTCCATGTGGTGAGACCGCTCCCGTCTGGAAAAATTTCTGATTCGGTTTCTTTTAGGATTCCTCTTCAAAAATGTCCCCTTTAAACAAATCTGAATGGTGCCGGGAGGAATTTTTGGGCAGAAATTGTTTAAACAATTTTTTTAAACAAATACAAAAGATCACGTTTTTTTTCTCCGGAACATATATTTTTAAGTTTTGTCTATTCTAAACAAGAAAGGTATCTTGTAAATTTTCTCAAAAATTAATAGTTTTCGAGTTATAGGCGATTTAAAATCTGAAAAATGCTAAAATACGCATTTTCGAGGCCTAAAAACTCAATTTAAATTAGTATTTTTGAGGTTTCCGAATACTTTAATTGAAGTTTTAACATTCAACTTTAAGATTCTAAAGAGTGATTGCGTCTAACCTTAATTTAAACCGTTGTTTTTTAATTGTTAAATATGCATGTCCATCCGATTATATTGCCGGTGCGGCGCGCTCTATTTAAAAAATCTCCAATTTTCCTCCGAAAAATATTTTTCCTAGATTCTTTGGGACATTCTAAATAAAATAGGTTTCCTGACATTTTTCTCAAAAGTTAACGGTTTTAAAGTTATAAGTGATTTAAAATCCAAAAATGTGTTTTGGCATGTTTCGGATTTTAAATCGCTTATAACTTTAAAACTATTAACTTTTGAGAAAAATATCAGGAAACTTATTTTATTTAGAATATCCCAAAGAATCTGGGAAAAATATTTTTCGGAGGAAAATAGGAGATTTTGAAAATGGAGCGCGCCGCACCGGCAAAAAAATCGGATAAACACGCATATTTAACAATTAAAAAACAACGGTATAAATTGAGGTTAGACGAAATCACTCTTCAGAATATTGAAGCTAATGTTTAATCTTCAATATAAGTAACTAGCAACCTCAAAAATAGTAATCAAGATATGAGTTTTTAACCCTCGAAAATGCGTATTTTCGCATTTTTCAGATTTTGAATCGTCTATAACTCGAAAACTATCAATTTTTAAGAAAAATTACAAGATACTTTTCTTGTTTAGAATGACCCAAAAAACCTAAAACTATATGTTCTAGAAAAAAAGGTGATCTTTTGCATTTGTTTAAAAAAATTGTTTAAACAATTTCTGCCCAAAAATTGCGCCCGGCACCCTTCAGATTTGTTTAAAGGGAACATTTTTGAATGGGAATCCACAAAGAAACTGAATCAGAATTTTTTTCAGACGTGAGCGGTCTCACCACATGGACTACTATTATTGTTCAAAATATGAACAAAATATTACATATTATAATTTAACATTATTTGTTACGTTTAGTACATAAACCTGACAAATATACAATTAAAACCTTTTTTATTTCAATTCTTGTTATAGTTTTTATTTTTTTTAATGTTACTTCTTGTCTATACATTCTAATTTTTCATTTTCTTTTTCCTTTGCCACTTTTCGATATTATCAATTTGATGAAAAAGTTATTATTACCTTTTCTGTACCGTTAATTCGAAAAAGTTACTAATTTAATTTGTTTATTTTTAGGTAACCATGGAGTGAACAAATGAAGAAAAGATGGAAAATAGTGCGACTTGTACAGCAACTGATCTGAACCATTTAGAATAACATTCGAACTGAAAGAAGCACAATGAATATTAACCGTAATTTAATTTCCCTAAAATGTATATTATTCCTAGTTTTTGGGGGTAAGTGTTATATATTTTTTTAAATAATAATTTTTGTAAAACTAAAAAACGAGGACAAAAAACCGCCAAACGCGGTAAAAATTACTGGCGCACTTAATATTCCAGCTAGAAAAGAGCTGATACGAATATTACGTGGCGCAAAAATGTATTTTCATTTTGATGAAAAATAAAATTATAGTTTTATTTTGAAAGATTTCTCCATATTTGCTAAAGAAGTCAAACGCACCACAAAAGAGCCTCAAATAGCGAATTTTATCAAAGGTAATCTTTTGTGGGATTTTTACCTCAAATTTAGCAAATTTTAATGCTGTGGAAAAATCTTTCAAAATAAAACACTACAATTTTATTTTCCATTAAGATTAAAATACATTTTTACGCCACGTAATATTTATATCAGCTCTTTTGTAGCTGGAATATTGTGTACGCAACTAATTTTTACTGCGTTTAGTGGTTTTTTATTCTTGTATCGTGGGTTTTTTGTATTGACAAAAAGTAAATTTGGAAAAATCATGTTGACTAACCAGCATTTCATTATTTTTAGCTATAGGAAGCCTGTTTCCTTTTCTACCTCTCCATATGAACTCACTCGGACTTTCGAAGGACGAATCGATAGTAGTTTCGATAGTAGCACCGATAATAGCTTTAATAGGACCGTTAGTGGCAGCTCCGTTAGCAGATAGATTAGCAGGTACTTCGAGTAATACCTCAAAAGGCAGAAATGGAGCCTATCTTAGGGTTATGATTGCAGTATCATTGGCGTTTGCGACGATACTTTACTGGTTGCTACTAGTCATCCCACCAATCGTAAGTATATCTTAGTTATTGTAAATTCTATACTTTATAATGTTAAAAGGCAGCACATTCCTGGCCAGCCATTCGCTTGATGCCATCAGTCCATCTCGTTTGAGGTCTGCCTCTACTTCTGTTGCTTGTCCTTGTTTGCCATTCGAGAATTCGCTTCGTCGAATGGTTGTTTTCCATTCTTCCTGTGTCCTGCTCAGTTCCATTTTAATATAGAAATCGTCTGGATCTAATCTGTTACTTTGGATCGTCTTCTTATCTCTTCATTGGATTTGCGATCACTGAGCTTAATGTTGAGCAATCTCTATATTCTCATATATAGCTGTCTCTATATTACCAGTGGAAATTAACAGTGTTTTCCAATAATTTATTATGGAATCGTTGTTTAATCTGAATGTCACTTTTGCAGACGCAGTCTTGCAGACGCAGACTTGGATGACTAAAGTTTGTGGGTTTTAATATGTAGGTAGCGAGTTTGTTCTGATAACTTGTAACAAGATTTAAAGGCACTCTAATTGGGGCGCCAATGTAACTAAATTTAAAAGTCTTAAATGAAAGATTGGCGTCCCAAGTTGGGCGCCAATGTAGCAAATATTGGCAAAGGTACTGTAAATGAGCACCAATGTAACAAATTCTATTAAATCTTAAATGAAAGAATGTAATAAATGTAACAAATAAAAGTAAAGGAAATTGCATAATGCGCGGCTGAAAGAAACAAAGAAATGTAATGCTCGAGACTCGCCATTAGAAAAGATGGGATCGGCCACGCCTGTAAAAATATTGAAGAATATTGAACAAGACTTAGAACAAATATAAAGAAATAAAATTAGCAAACACAAAGTGAAGAGTCTTTTCGAAAATAAAGATTTGGGCGCCAAAGGAGTGTAAAGAATAGACTCCACCAAGTTGTGACCTATAATATTTTAAACAAATACTCTCTAGGTTACTGTAAAGGAATAAGGTTAACATGAATAGTATTTGTCTAATTCAAATTATTTTTCAATGTTTTGTACATTTATAAACTTTATTTTTATAATTTTGAATACACTTCATTTTTCTGCTGCCGTTTCGCCCTACTAAGGACCACGATGATTTTTTTATCTTTCTCATGACTGAGTATTCCTCCTCTGCCAGTAGGTTTTCATTTTAATCGAATGCTCCTCTTTCTTTCCTTGTGAAGCTTTGCTTTGCTTTCCTTGTGACGACCTACTTAACACGCTGTCCAGGGAGGGTTTTTACTGTCTGGGTTATGCGGACAACTTGGTAATTGTAGTTGGAGGACGCTTTACCAAAGTAATTTTAGAGAGACTTCAAGTCGCCCTGAGGATGGTGGACAGCTGGTGTGAGGAAGAAGGCCTGAAGCTTAACCCTCAAAAAACATCCGTTGTTCCCTTCACCAGGAAAAGAGCACTGCAAGGCTTACAGCCACTAGCGCTCAAGGGAGTAGAAATCCCATTCACAAGTCAGGCCAAGTACTTAGGTGTAATATTCGACCAGAGGCTGACATGGAATGCACACATTCAAAAAGTCACACAAAAGGCCACTATGGCCCTGAGCAGATATAGACGAATGTGTGGTAAGAATTGGGGGTTAAATCTTAAAATGAACCTCTGGTTATACAGAAGGGTTATAAGGCCCATGATAACTTACGGTTCAGTGGCGTGGTGGAACAAAACGCAACACTCCGTGGCGATTCGGTTGCTCAATAGCACACAAAGGCTTGCATGCTTGAGTCTTACAGGAGCCATGAGAACAGCCCCAACGGACGCGCTAGAAGTTCTGCTAAACCTACCACCTCTGCATATATACATACAGAGTGAAGCCAGATCAACAGTACATCGTTTGATCCAGGGCCAAGCTCCAATAAGTATGATCCAGGGAGCTGATAACTTAAGGCTATACCAGGACATAAAGGTAGACCGAATGGTTACGAGGTAACCATTTACGAGATAACCTTTAACAAAAATTTTCAAATTACAATACCAAAAAGAGAGGACTGGGAAACTGGTCCGCCGATAACGGCAAACTCAATATGGTATACGGACGGCTCCAAAACCGATATAGGTACAGGGGCTGGAATAAATGGCATAAAACCAAGAACGGAAGTCCGGGTATGTTTAGGAACATACGCGACCGTATCTCAAGCCGAAGTAGCTGCTATACAAAGGTGCGCTATGGAACTAATCAGCCGAAATCTAGATAACGACTCCATTGTTGTCTATTCGGATAGTCAAGCGGCTCTAAAGGCTCTCAGTTCGGTACAAGTCGATTCATGGCTGGTATGGAACTGTTTGAATGTCCTCGCTCAGGTGGGAAGTCGACACAGGTTGACACTTGCTTGGGTGCCGGGACATCGTGGCAACGATAAGGCCGATGAATTGGCCCGAGAAGGCGCATCTACGCAACTGGTTGGTCCGGAACCCTTCTTTGGAATCACAAATTTGATAAAAAGAGCAGCTGTACACAAATGGGTGCACCAACTCTTGAATGGTGGAACAACTCTCCAGGACAGAGGCAGGCCAAACAGTTAAAATCCCCGGCTAAATTTACAGCAGACTTACTTTCGCACAGTCGCAGCACTGTCAGAATGATAGTGGGTCTGCTGACTGGACACTGTAGACTCAATAGACACTTGAGTCTCATAGGCCTGACAAAAGAGGACACCTGTCGGTTCTGTCTGGAAGAAGAGGAAACCGCTCTACACGTTCTGTGTCATTGCGAAGGTCTCGCACGAGTGTGGTTTCTAGAACTCGGGGAGAAAAACCGGAAGCACCAGGCTACACGAAAAGGCCACTATCAAGGCTGTTGAGTCTCATGAAGAGGACCAAGCTAGATGAGCTGCTTTAAAATAAGGGGAAAACACAGTAGATCTGCAAAAGTCGCAGTATATCAGGCTCTATTGGCCGCCCCATTTTCTACATTCTACATACATTCTACAAGACCACTTTTCAAATGTCTGTAGCTTACTTATGTGTCCTTGCTTCAATGTCCAGCTTTCAAATCTATATTGCAATATCGAAAACCTGTAGCATCTCAAAAGTTGAATTAACGTCACCCAATCTTATAATTTTATTAAACATGATTGCTAGTGTTGCATTTTGAGATCGTTTGCTATTCCATCTTTCCCAGGAACTTTTCTATTTTACAGTTTGGTTGTATCTTCTTCCCCTTCGCTTTTTACTATTAGAGTGATGTACGTTAATTCCCATTGTTTGTCCCAGGTTATCCACTTATCTTTGGTAATGTGGTTCACATTATTTATTAGGTGCTTCACTTCCTTTCTTTGTCTTGTTATGAATCTCCAAATCTCTTTCTTCAATTCGTACACTCCATTTCTATACAGAACTTTTTCACTTTTCGTTTTCTTCTTTATTGTTGTTCTATTGAGGGAATATTCCAACTAAGCCTCTTTTGTTCTTGACATTTTAATTTTATTTCGTCAAAAGACCACGGTTGCTTCTTTTATATTAATAGCAACTGTTGGACTCGTAGTTTTTCATTACCTATTTTTTATAAATACCATTTAAATAATCGTCGTTCTCCAATATCCACATGAGAGTTAGGTCTGTACAATAAAATTTTTATTCAGAAAGTTGTCTTAGTTTTGAGAACTATTGGAGAGTCATTATAATAATATGTCATAATATAATTAATTATCATTTTTTTTGTATACTACTAAATTTTACAGTAATTAGAGATGTTTTAAACTTATATTCTTAATTCCTTATTTCTTTCATTTTCAGAAAAAGAACGCGAATGTTACCTTTATATGTAATGAAGAAGGAGGCTATGTTTTACAGGATAGATGTGGAACGAACTGTTATGATTGGAATACTGATGTAAGTATATACACTACAGATTTATTGTTGTGACCAATTAAGTTTCAGTTTTCACTCTTCTCTCCAGCTTTACCCAGAGTACTGGTCAATGAGGTGGTCAAAAATCGAACTATCCATCCAGACTCATACTACAGACTCATCGTTGCCGTTAATGCAAAATGTAATATGTTAAATACTGCACTTTTCAGGAGACAAAAAAACCAAATAATATTTACTGTGTGGTGTTTTTCTCTAAATTAGAAAATATACTTAAAAACAGAAGACGATACATATGTATAAGCCCTAGTTTGAAGAAAAACACTACTCACACAGTAAATATTACTTAGTTCCTTTTTGTCTCCTGAAAAGTGCAGTATTTAACATATGGCATTTTGCATTAACAGCAACGTCATACTATTTTTAAAACGTTTTTATAATATACTTCGCTTCGTCTTTGTCAATGTCTCCGCAAATTTTGTAATCCATTTTAAACAGAGTTCTAGGCTACCTAGGCACCTGAAATTTTCAGAATAGCTTAGAACTTGCTAACAATGCAATATTTAACTGCTATTATATGGATAAATCTTCTTCTCCTTCTTCGGGCGACTAGGATTACTCCTGTTTGTCTGCCTCTTATTCTGTTTCAGTTGTTGTTGACTGTACATTGTCTTTCCACCTTTTCGGCGGCTTTCCACCGGGTCTTCTGCTATACGGCTTGTTGTTTTACAGATGTTCGCTAATCTATATGGTTCCATTCGGTTTACATGTTCGTTCCAGTTTTTCATTATGGATAAATCGATTTTTTTAATTTCAAACTATTTTAAAAATGTGACTAATGCAATGACATTTAGATTACATTTTAAAGTACGTTAACAAATCGATAATTACAAATTGATGGTGGCTCAGTGGTAGAGCATTATACTGCAGATCGAGTGGTCCCGAGTTCGGAACCCGGCTGTTGCGTATCTTTTTTAAATTTTTTAAATAAATAATTAAAAGTTAATATACTTAAAGTTCATATTTTATAAGTTAATTATTATACAGTCTGTTCCAACGAAAATTTGACCCCCTCAGAAACTAAGAAACCAAGAGCTTCTTCAAAATTTAAAAAAACACGTCAATTTTTAATGAAAGGGGGACGAATTTTCATGCAAAATCCATGCCCTTAAATGTAACCCCCTACTGTCCCGCATCGACCCCCACTTTTTTTTTAAAGAGCATATGTGGTCGATTGGCACATCATTTGGAAGTTAATTTTTTTCTCTAAACGACGCTCTATTTTTTTTAATTTACGTAATAAGTTTGAAGATAATTTTGGACTTAACAAATTTATTATAAATTAGTTAAATCCAAAATTATCTTAAAGGTTTTTCCGTAAATTAAAAAAAATTAAAGGGGCCTGTAGAGAAAACAAATACCTTTCAAATGATGTGCCACTCGACTACAGTTGCTATTTAAAAAAAAACTGGGGGGAATTTTCCTTGAAAATTCGTTTTTCGTTTAATTCTGAAAAACTCTTGGGTTCTGAGTTACTGGGGTGGGGGTCAAATTTTCGTTGGGACACTCTGTATATAAATATTATATATACCATTTTAAATATTTTCTTTGGTTTATATGAGTTTAAATCCACTAGAGAAAATATATCTCTAAAATAGTCGATGTAGTCCAGAGAAATAAGATTTTTTACGTGACACATCTTCCTCCAGGCCGAAACCAAATTTTTTGAGTAGTATGGACATCTAAATAACAAGTAAGTCATAAATTTTGAGATTTTATAAATGTTTCTAACTTATGTAAAAATTAATTTGGAACCTTCTTATTACACGGAATGCGGAGACTTCTTGTGCTTAAATTATATTTTAAATTTCAAAACAATTGGTCAAATAGTTTAAAAGTTATTTAATTTGGTTATCTCAAATTTATTTTTTTTGCAACACTATAAGTCAGAAAATTATGAGGTTACAGTAATACTTCGGACAGTTTGTGAAAGAAGAACACTTATACTATTAACTTAATTAAAAAAAAAATGACAAAACGTAATTTTAAACAGTGTAAAATTATTTTGCAAAAACATGTCGATTTTTTGCTTACTTATAAACAATTAGAATAACTTTTTAACCGTTACCCGTAGAAAAATAATTTTTTCATATTTAGAACGACTGAATTTTTATATACATTTAGAAAGAAAAACCATTGTCCTAGGACAATTAGGGACGAAGTTAGCCCCCCCTTTTTAACACACATGTTCTTGCAAAATAATTTTGCAATATTTAGAATTATTTTTGGTATTTTTTTAAATTAAATTAATAGTGTAAATCTTCTTCTTTCATAAACCATCCAAAGTATTACTGTAACTTCATCATTTTCTGACTTTAGTGTTGCAAAAAAAATTAATTTGGGGTAAACAAATTAAATAACTTTTAAACTATTTGACCAATTGCTTTGAAATTTAGGGTATGATTTAAGCACCAGAAGTCTTAGCATTTCGTTTAATAAGTAGTTTCTAAGTTAATTTTTACATAAGTTATGAATATTTATAAAAACTCAAAATTTATGATTTATGTTGCAATTTTCTTAGCAACCAATAAGGATAGACATATTCAGCGAACGCCATATTGAAGTTTTTTATACGATTTATGAGTTTCTTATACTCAAATTTGTTTAAAGTGCTTAACTTTTTGGTAATAGACCAAAAAAGCGAAATTTTACCGTCTTTTGATTTTCATTTGTTTATAACTATGTATATCATCAAAATCGGCTGCAAGAAACGTATAGGTTATTATTTTAGATGTATATGCTACTCAAAAAATTTGGTTTCGGCCTGGAGGGGGTTGGGTCACTAACAAGATATTTTTTCCCTTATTTCTCTGAACTAATTACAAAATTCTTTTATGGCAGAAATTGAAACAACAAAATAGTTTGTAATTTTATATTGGGGCCTATAAATTAATAATGAAAACGTTCTTTTTTATAAAAGTTTATTTATTGTCTCTAATTATGATAACTAATTTCATGTGATGTATCATGAGATGTATCAAGCTAGATTAGTTATCTATCATAATTCGGTAAATCATATCGTTTATATGACCTGTAGAGTATATAAATATAACGCAGTTATTATAACCCCGGTTTTAATTATATTTATTGCAAATAATTAGTGAGATTATTGAGATTTGACTAACTGCAACATTTAGTAGAAGCTAACATGCTGATGACATCGTTATAAGCAGGAGCCAACGATTAATTATGTTCATAATCATAATGAACTAATGAACCAATTATCTAATTAATTATATAACAACATCAATTAGTTAACACCAGCAATTCCATAGAATAGCTCATCTGTACCTTGGAGTATTGTTAGGAGTGAACAGGGTCGCTGTGAGGCAATTAAAAGACACAATGAAAATTTTTTGATATCGCATTCTACAGGGTGCTCTGGATATGGTCCAAATGAAAGAAGAAACAAACAATAAACCAAATTTTAAATCAAAAACTGCATAAGAAAGACCTAAAATTAGTCTTTATATCACCAGAGCAGAAACCATGTCATATACAGGCAATATATCAACAAAAACAACCAAATACATAAAAAAGAATGTGTGTGTAGTTTGTACGCACGTAAGAAGTTATACTTCTATTATATGATTTAAACGAAATTAATCTACTTTTTATTTATATTTTATTTAAATATTAAACTAATTTACACTTACTACTTCTCAATCATTTTTATTAAAACAGTGCCAAACATTAAAATAATAAAAGAATAAAACACACATAAACACATTAAAAATGCCACAAATGATTTCTGAACATTAACTGTCGGAAATTTTTTTAACTAAATACGTATTTTCTGAAAATAAAATTATATAATAAATATACTTACAATCATAAAATGTATAAAAAAAATAAAAAAATAAAAGTTTTTATTGGGATTCGAACCAGCTATCAGCGCGGTTGGTATATTGTGGTTCATTCGCCTTAAACGCTTCGCCACGGAGGCAATGTGTCATTATGTGCAAATATCGACTAACTAAACGGATTAACTTTTGACATTTTTGAATTAGGTAAATTAAATTATTTTGATTTTGAATTAAAATGATTTAGAATTGAAAAAATACAACAAAACATAGAGTAAGAAAACAATATATTAGGTGAACATTGATAGAAATTTTGATGGTAATCAAATTATGTAAATAAAAGTATTACATACTATGTATTTTGGTAGGTTCAAATAGGTAGGTACCTATGATACATTTACAATTATTACGTACCTGTTGCTTTTAAAAACTATTACAACACAACAATAAAACTAATATATTTATTATACATTTGTTTACCTTCATATTGAACAATTATTTATTATTGACAGATCATTTCAACACCCAATCAGAGCCCGTATAACGACTAATACCGTACTGTCGGTGTGCGCATGCGCGCAGATCAATATAAATTCACCCTCAATCTCAATCGCGCCTAAAGAAGTATAACTTCAAAAAACAAAGAAATAATACCAGCTTTCAGAACAAACAATAAGTTAAGCAAATATATTAAGAACAACAAGAACAAGAGTCAAAAGAAAAAAAACACTTACAGCGTGGAGTGGCTATACAAACTTACATGTAGTAACTGTCCAAGAATGTACGTCGGTCAAACTGGTAGAACCTTTAACAAACGTATAGCAGAACACAAAAGTGTTTTCAATAATATGAAGATATCGTCGGCTTACTGCCAAAACCAACTAACTCCACTTTTTGTCGATTCTGAGTTAAGTACGCCTTTGTACTTAATAATTATCAAAGAATGTACTGATGAAACCAGACACTTCAAAAGCAGATTTTAAATGTGGAAAACAGAAGGGTCTCAAAACAACTAATTCCAATGATGAAACTTTTATTCAGCCAAAAACAGATATGTGCAGTTGTCTGCACATCTCTGTTTAAATTAAATAGTATTTTATCATTTACAGTATTCTAATTCTGCCAAAACAAGACAAGTGCCTGATATGGAGGACAGTGATGTTCAAAGTTACCTAGAAGTTGACTAACTTTGTACAGCCAAAACCCGACAAGTGCCGAAAAAAAATGTTTTTTGTACTTTTTTTTTAACTTTCACTTCATTTTAATAAGTTTTTAACAAAATTTTTCGTTTATAATGTTATTTACTTTAATATTTTTCAGTCATTAAATCATTTTTAAATTCAAACGATTTTTCATTTCAAATTAAAGTTTAAAACGTCGATTCCTCAAAACTTTAAAAAGTGGAGTTAGTTGGTTTTGGCAGTAAGCCGACGATATATTCTACGTGCATACTTCTAGAGATCGTAACCGTTTTTTATGACATGAAAGAAAACATCTTGACTTGTCTGTGGATTGATTGTCTCACATTCTTCAAACAGCAATAAATAAAATTATGTGTGCCATGATGATAACATACGCAAAAGTTAGTTTGAGTAAGAATAGAAATTAATAACCTTTGTGATTAATGTGGTGATTATGTTCCATTCATCATCATCATCAGTAGCTCGACAACCCTTTTTGAGTCCTGGCTTGTTCTAGGATTTTCCGATATTCTGTTGTGTTCCTTGCTTTTTCTTCCAGTTGGTAATCTCAACTGTTTTCAGGTCTTGTTCCATGTATCTAAGTTTGGGTCTTTCCTTTGACCTTCTCCCTACTGCCTCATTATATGTTTTGGTGTTTCGGTCTCCAACATCCGTTCAACATCCAGCGCAGACGTCCGATGTTTATGGATGTTATGACGTCGGGTTCGTTGTATGCTGCGTATAGTTCAAAATTATATCTTCTATGCCATACGTCATTTTCTTTCACTCCTTTTTATATGTGTCTAAGGATTTTTCGTTCAAACGTACCTATGTAGTAGGTTCTCATCGCTTTTCGACAGTGTCCATGTCTCTGATCCATACATAAAGATCCGTTTTATCAGGGTTTTGTATATTTTGCATTTAACTTTTCTCATGAAGTTCTTAGATCTTAGATGTTTAATTAGTCCATTATATGTTTTATTAGTAATATGTATTCTTCTTTTTACTTCTTCGCTAACATTGTTATCTGCGGTAACTAATGAACCTAGATATGTAAAAATTTTCACGCTTTCGATGTTATAGTCTCCTATTGTCGGATTCTGTAGGTTTCTTTGGCCTGTTGATTTGCTGGCCTTCATTTATTTGGTTTTTATTTCATTAATATTTAGGCCACTGTTTTGTGCCGCTTTTTCTATCGCATTAAATGCGTCTATCATTTCTTTTTTGCTTCTAGCTATGATATCAACATCATCTGCAAATGCCCATATTTGTACACTTTTTGTTATTATTGTTCCTCTGGTGTTGACCTTTGACTCTTATTTTCTCTAATGTGATGTTGAATAGAACACAGGATAGGAAATCTCCCTGTCGTAGGCCCGTTATAACATGGATTGTATCTGTTTCATTACGTATATTTATATTGTTCACATACCTTTAACTTCAATCATGCATTATGAAATTGTATTGAAAGATCAACATTGTTGATTACAATCGAAACTAAAGTTATAAAAATGATTTCAAATATTAACAATTTATTAAGGTATTTGATGTATGGTTTTTCATTTCAGAAAGGATCATTATTAGTAAAAAACTGTATATACACATGCAATGAGACTTCAGCTTACCAAGTGCACGAATCAACGCTTCCTTCATTCCTAAAAGAAAGCCATGAAGCAACAGGAAGTGATAGCGATAGTTACTACGATGGGGACAGTGGGTCAGATGTAATACCCGATTTAGAAGTTGAAGTGGTAAGTCAACTATTTCATTTTATAGTCAACTTATTAGTTTATCATTATCTTTTTAAACTACCGTCTTAAAAAGAAATCCCACGGAACGTTGTCGCGGCAGGCAGAGTGAAATTGAAAAATGTAACAGAAAAAGACGGGACATAAAAACTGAAAACGGGATTTAACTCAACGTTAAATAGGTCAACGCAACGTGAAATAGCGAAATTTCTCTCAAAATTTGTTATTTATTATCCTTAAGCTAATACCAAAACCTAATTTATGGCATCTGTATCTACCATATTTTTATTGTCTTGTGGGGCGTCGAATTGTTTCTGTAAATTGTCGGTAAAATGACACAGTTCAAAGAAATGTAACATACAGGTGCTAAAGCGTCCACCCTTCCAATTGAGCTACGATCTGTGCCGTGGTCATTCTACTATGTAGTGGTCTAACCAATGTTGTGTTGTCTAACCAATGTTGAGACTTTTCGCTTTTAAATATTTATTAATTGCACAATAACAAGGGATGCTAACCGTGTTTTTTTCCTTTGCACTAATATATATTATTTTCTATCCCTCTTTGCCGACGTTAAAATTGGTAAACCGCTTCAACACGGGCTTCAACGCATCGTTGAAATTGGGCTTTAGGAATGGGCGGTGACAGTTTGGACACGTTTTTAATATCTCTTTATCATGAGGGGATTATTGCAATGTACATTATTTGCCTTTGATGAACTAATATATTATCTGGGTTACACGAAGTAATTGTCTCTGATCTATTGAAAAAATGGATTTTACATATCATTGAAATTGTTCAGCATCACCCTCCTGGGAGGGAGAATTAAGAACGAACTTGTTCAAAAGGTTTACCAGAGGGATTATGTTCACAGTAGTAACCGAAAACAACCATTATAAGCAAGAAATCAATCCAAAATATGAAAAGTCCGATCAACTTAATAATATAAGCAACAATGAACTGAGCCTATAGCAGAGGCGTGCGGTCCATGGAAGCGGGGGAAGCACCGCTTCCCTATACTTCGATATAAAAAAATATATTATTAATTAATATTTAATTATCAAACATTTTTCCCTAATCCAAGTAATCTACATATTACGTAGGCAATGCAATAGGCATTGAAAAATATTAAAAATTAATCGCATACGAACGAACTCAATATGCACACAATTCAACTAATTGGTCCACTCCTGACAGAAGAGCGCATCTCAAAATCGCCGCTTGTCATGCAGTTGTTCCGTTTAAAAATTGGTCAGGGTTCAATGACCGCACCAACTAGACGCGCGAATTTTGGTACCCTGGAAGCGATCGTTGGAGCGCCTTCCGAAAAATGGGATGCTCTGACTGTTACTGCTGCTAATAAGGGGTGCTTAGGTACATACATTCGCTTAAAGAATATTTCGATTTAAATTTTTTGCAGAGATTTTTCCTTTTACTGATCTTTATTTCATATTTTACAGATGAAGTCAAATGACATTGCATTTTGTTATTTTGTATAAGACAAATTGATGACTTTATTAATACGACAATTAAAAAACGAAAGCAGTTTAAAAATATTTGGGATAAAACTGAAAATATGGGGTTTGAACATGAAAGAAAAATAATGAAGATTGATAATGTCGACAACAGACAACCTTCTGATAATATTCTACAACAAATGAATTCTTGCTTTCAAAATTTTAACAATTAAAATTTGTAGAATTATATATAATCTTAATATTTCTAATTATAATTCATCAAAATTTCCCACAGAGGAATTTATTTCACTACGATTAAATAATGAAAATTTTTTGATATCCCAGCTTTGCATTCTCAGTTAAGTGTCGTTTATGAAACAACTGACATTAGTGATAAAGAAATACCCAAAAATCTGGGTATATAATTACTGGTTTAAACAAGTCGATGTGTGAAGTGGTCAAGTTGTGTGAATTAGTAGGTGTGAAGTTTTACAAGAAATTCAACAAGCGAAGACAGACTTTCCAAGTTAGTCCTATTGTCCATTGAAAAAGACTGTATTCAACAATTTTCAGAAATTGACAGGAGAATAGACCTCGACTATAAAGTGTCATATTGTTGAAAGTTGTGTGTTGTGGAAAATGCCTCGGAATATAATTTTTTTTTAAATAGATCTCTTCTTTAGGAAACCAAGCCCGGAGTGAGAACTCAAGGCCTGAGCAAGCAATACAGATCAATGGTAGGTCACTAGTCACTAGAAATAGCGGGAATAGAGTGCCTCACGCATTGATCGGAGTAGGATTTAGTGTGTGAGTCCTTGTACCCAGGACGTCTCACATAAGCACTTTGCTGATAGAGAGCCCCTATAGCGAATCAAAGTGTTATCAGGTGAGGAGTGGCTCGACCCTTAAGAAAATATTTTTATATTTTTATATCTTTATTGAATCGCTTCCCCTTTCAGGGGAAAAAAGTCACCGCACGCCACTGGCCTGTAGCAAAGTACTAACACTATGAGGTGTTGTGTGTTTATTCTCTTCTCTTTTATTTGTCCTATTTATTCTGAAACCTCTTTCCTGACGTTTTCCCAAATATTCCATAGATCTCTAATCATATTGGCTATCTGGGCATCTCTGTCAAAAATACATGAGGACTCCCTTTCATGTTCCAATATATTCTTTCTACTATTCTTGCCCTGAAAAGGCTTTCTTTCTCATCTTTTAACATCCACCACTTGATTTTTAAGGTCCTCTCAGATATTTTGATTTATTTTCGCTTCAATAGAATATAATAGAATTATGCTTTATTGTCATGAAAAATTTAACAATTTTATAGACAAAGCTTACAAGAATCATAAATAAGAACAATAACAAATACAAATACAATTTACTAAAATGATATAAATCGTCAATATAAATAAAATATAATGAAATGAAACAAAAAACAGTAACAATCTATTGCAAAATTTAAAAAAAAAATTGCAAATTGCATAATCTACCTTAATAAATTTAATAAGTTAAGTTAAGCTGCTGCATATGACACTCAAATATAGATTAAGATTCTACTTATAAATAAGAATACTGTATTTTCTTAGTTATTGGTTAAAAAACTCTGCTATTGAATAATATGGTCTTTCAGATAAATAGGCTTTAGTCATTTTACGGAACTTGGGGAAACATTTTGCAGATTTAAGTTGTAGAGGGAGATGGTTGTAAAGGTTTTTTGCAGAATATAATATAGATTTCTTTACTAACTCACTGGACGGGATCGGTAAATAGATGTGAAAGGTAGAATTTCTGGTGGAATAGTCATGTCTAGGTCTTGCTGGAAAGACATGTCCTCCACAAGCAAGCGTTGCTTCGATATCCTCCACAAGCAACTCATCTCGTAAACTAATACAGATAGTTAAGTAAGGCTTTAGAACTCTGAAAATTTGTTTAACTACCTCATTAAAATGTGCTATTCTACATCTGAAAAAATTTAAAGCAAAATACACTATCACTATAACATAATGGTATCAGATTCTATAACATAACATAACTATAACATAATGATATCAAGGTCTCAGATCCTTAAGAATCTGAGAAAACAACAATCAACAAAGAAATTCACCTTTAGTTTTTTAGGATTTTTCATTGTAGTACGTCGATCGGATAGCCAAGCGGGACAGCACGTCGCCCACACTTCACTTCGCTGTGAGGTATGTGAATTCAAACCCTAGCCCGGTGAACGGAAAACAAAAAGGCTTACGCAGCAGTTTAAAATTCTAATATGAATCTGAGGCTTAAACTGGAATACGCTGGTGTCGGCCTACAGACGCCGAACAAAGGAGCAATGGGGGAACAGTACGGCAAGGTAGTATAAGGGCTTGCGGCTCGGTGAAACTCCTCCATAGATCCCTACCGGAAGGGCGTTGACACCTAATATACCGCTGTAGTATACATTGTATTACTCCGTTGACTTTTTAGTAAATATTCAAATTGCTTTGTACTAAGAAAATATTTCAGATGTCAAATCATTAAAAATAGTCTTCTTAGATCATTTAATCCTTAATGGATGAAGCATTTACCAACATAATAGAAGGCAGTAGTAAAGATCATACCTTTTTATTTTAACATATAGCTTTTATGTAAGTATAAGAACAACTTATGAATTTATATTATGTAGGTAATATGTTTTCAAATAATTCTACATTATTTATCATCTAAATGGCTTGTTTGTTTGGTCTCATTTACATAAAGCCGGCATTAAGCGGAACCTGGAATGACGCTATTTATCGATTGACAGTTGGCGAAGAGGTCTAGAAAAAGACATAATTTAAAGAAACCCAGTGCAACGTCGAATACCGTTCGTCCCAATTGTTTTGGTTTACGATCCGAGGAATACGGCAGAACTCTCGTAAGTCGGTATGGTCGGTACATGCAATGCCGTCATTTGTCGGTAAATCAAAACGATTCAAATGAAAATCGGAAGCTAATACACAGCGAGTACTTACCCCCTTCAATCCTTCCGACGTGGCTAGCGGCATCTACGGTCAGAATCGTGGTAATTTACTATAGAGTGGTCTAACGAAGTTGTGTTGAAATTTTTAGCATTGAATGAATTTACCAACTTACTAAAATTCTAGCGCCAACACTGATGGCGTACAGCAGACTAAACCAAACCCTCGATACTCGAAGGGACACGCTCTATCCTATCGGGAAGGTTCGACCACATTTTGGGGTAGATGGAGTAAGCTTATCAAAAAATAAATACTTACTAATTTCGCAGTAACGTGGCGCATCGACGTGAACTGATGAAGAGCGCCACTTCACGTTCCGTGAGATTCCGGCTCTAGTCATAGTTTTTTCCGATAATTTTTTGATGCTTACTAGTATGGTATAACTAGATCCAAATCCAGACATCCAAAGTGAAAGTTATCCTCCAACACCAAATTGTTCTATTTGGTCCACATAATGTTCGGAAAAAAGTCACACCATTTCGAGCGTCGGATTTGGGGCGGGAGAGGGGGAGAAATTCGTAAATTCGTAGTTTTTTCCGTTTTTCGTCAATATTTCTAAAACTATGCGGTTTAGCATGATCAACCTTTTACACAAAAATGTTCTACATTAAATTTCAAATAAAAAAGGTCCTATGCATAATCCCTCTAAAATGAACGGCTCCAAAGTTACGGAGGTAGTATAGTATAATTGGTCCAAAAAAAGGTCTAACCCAAACATCCAAAGTAAAAGTTTTCCTCCAACACCAAATTGTTCTATATGGTCCACATAATGTTCAGAAAAAAGTCACACCATTTTGAGCGTCCGGTTTGGGAGGGAGATGGGGAAGAGTGTCGGTAAATTAGTAGTTTTTTTACGTTTTTCGTCAATATTTCTAAAACTATGCTTTAGCGTAAACAATGTTCTATACTATACAAAAATGTTCTACATACAATTTAAAACAAAAAAGGTCCTAAACATAATTGTTATAAAATCAACGGTTCCAGAGTTACGGAGGGTGAAAAGTGGGGGTTTTCGATACTTTTTATATTTTTTGGGCAATTTATAATATTACTGATGAAAGAAATTTTCTTTAACACGATTGTGTTTTGTAAATAAAATTTGCTATTTCAGTGGCCGATGGTATATTAGTTATAAGCCCTTGACGAAATGTCAACCTCACCTCACCACCCAAAATCATCATCAATTGCCCAAAAAATATAAAAAGTATCGAAAACCTCCACTTTTCACCCTCCGTAACTCTGGAACCGTTGATTTTATAACAGTTATGTTTAGGACCTTTTTTGTTTTAAATTGTATGTAGAACATTTTTGTATAGAACATTGTTTACGCTAAAGCATAGTTTTAGAAATATTGACGAAAAACGTAAAAAAACTACTAATTTACCGACACTCTTCCCCATCTCCCCCCCAAACCGGACGCTCAAAATGGTGTGACTTTTTTCTGAACATTATGTGGACCATATAGAATAATTTGGTGTTGGAGGATAACTTTCAGTTTGGATGTCTGGGTTATGCCATCTTTTGGATCAATTGTATCATACTATACCTATTATATAATTTTTTTCAGACCACTACCCCTGCTCCTGCTGTCGAAACTGCCACCGGAATATACTTCGAGCCTCATCCCCATATGTGCTACAGGAATGATACCGGCTACGACCTTTGCGAAGTATACACCGACTACTCCAAGCCGATTAACTTCCACATCGGATTAAAGTCATCAGTGCCGTTTTCCAGCCCGGAAAACAGGACCTGCAAGTTTCCAACATGTAAGTATACACTTCTAGTTTAAAAGTTTTAACGATGACTAAGTAGATTAATCGGGTAGGTTGGTGAGATTTAAAAAAGTTGTTAATTAGAGAGATTTCAAATTTCAAGCAAATATAAAGTTTCAGCAAACGTTTAATAAATCGAGATAGTTCCTGGGAGTTAGCCGTACACCATTTAGTTAAAAAACTTTAAAGACGAAGTAAAAAACTTGTGAAAGACTAAGTTTTCAATCTAATAGCACTTAATATAACACCAAAAATATTACTCTACATCCCACCAGATTGAAAACAATGGGAACTTTCTCTGGTTACACCTCCGAGGCTTCTAAAATCTGCAAGCCATAACGGATGCTGAGACTAAAGAAGATGAGGGAATTTTACAATTTATAATTCACGTCCCATCTGCTCAGCGTGGTAAAGTTCCAACGAGAATGGTTCCCTTCGTACTCCAATCAGAGTAAACATGTAAATCAAAAAATAATAACCATTTTCAATTTCGTTGCAACACGAAACTACAGCCGCATTATATTCTAGTTCAATCAGAGAGTGCAGCAAGCACCTCTACCGGTTTCGAAACTTATTAGTCTCTCATCAGGAGGCACATATGATGCTCTCTCTGACCCAACCAGGACAAACCCCGGCGTGCAGTCACGCATTGCAACGAACGAAATGGCAGGGATACCCTAGCGGCAACTGCTAGCAAAAGACTAAGTTTTCAATCTAATTGCACATAAAGTCTTAGTCATAGCACTTAGTCTTTTGCTAGCAGTTGTGCTAGCAGTTGCCGCTAGGGCATCCCTGCCATTTCGTTCATTGCAATCCGTGACTGCACGTCGGGGTTTGTCCTGTTTGGGTCAGAGATATGTACCTCCTGATGAGAGACTAATAAGTTTCGAAACCGGTAGAAGTGCTTGCTGCACTCTCTGATTGAACTAGAATATAATGCGGCTGTAGTTTCGTGTTGCAACGAAATTGAAAACGGTTATTCATTTTTGATTAAAAAACTTGTGTTGTAATTGGCATAATTATTTGATTAAAAATTAAGTTTAAAAATCCAAATTTATTACAATAGTTGTTCAGAACAAACGTTTTTGAACTTTCAGTCCATCTTCCGTGAACTTTGGAATAAAGCTAAAGGATAATCCGAAGGAATTGAACGGCGATGATGATGATGATGATTATGATTATAATAACGGCGATATCTATAATAAATTTGTAAAGTGGAAGACGTTATGTAGATATGTAAATAAAATATTAAGTTAACACACATAATATTAGAATATATGAACATTAATCAAGTAGATTCTTTATATTAATCGCACCCACTACTAAGGTTATTGTCGAGATTATTTTCCTGTAGTGTGTATGTGTTGAGTGAATGCCTTGTTATTAAGTAAAGTCGGTTTCGGTGTCTTCACACGAATCCTGAGTTTTTTTACCCAGTACGTTAATAGGTCTGGATCCCGCGTATGAAAAAAAAGTTGATTAATAGCAAGCTGAAAAGTTGTATATAGCTTAAGGGTGTCTAGTCGGATAAACTTTGATATATGGGAACACTGGAACAGGGTCAGTTTTAATTGTGGAACAGGTTAAAAATTTGGAACAGAATTTGGACAGAACAGACTTAAACTCTCCGAACAGAGATTAAACTCTCATGCAAAAATCAGACTACTATTTATCACCTGTCATAATTCCTGTCATTTGACATATTCTACATGTTCCACTCATTAAAACGCTCATTTGGTGATAAATAGCAATCTGATTTTTGCATAAGAGTTTAATTTCTGTTCGGAGAGTTTAAGTCTGTTCTGTCGGACAAAATACATCTGCCGTTTTCGTGGTCTGACCGTTCCAAATTTTTAAAATGTTCCACAATTAAAACTTTCCCTGTTCCAGTGTTCCCATATATCAAAGTTTGTCTGACTAGACACCCTTAAGCTATTAACAAATTTTCAGCTTGCTATTAATCAACTTTTTTTTCATACGCGGGATCCAGACCTATAACGCTCTTACCACTGTACTACCGTATTGTTTAATCAAGTAGGTTAATATTTACATAGTCCATTAAAATGTTACATTTTTTAAGCCATACCTTGCATTTGTTAGAGGAGTCAATTTTATTTCTTTAGTGTGTAGGGGGATCAGTAGAAGCTTAAGTTCAAGTTTTTGGGGTCGCCACCCTTGTCCCCCGGCCGCCATTTTGGAAATGGGGTTCAAAGGGGTTTCGCGCTATATCTCGTAAACTACCAATCCTACGGAAAATATAATTAAACATAAAATGTAGCAAATTATATTTTCTACAATTTTGTTTCTATGTATTACTTTCTATCGTCAAGTGATCACCAAAAAAGATATAAACAAAAATATGTTACAAATTTTTAACAAGTTTCCTTTTGGAGGTTATAACTTTTTTTCAGTTCATTTTAAGATAAATAAATTATAGCAATTTTGTAGAGGGTTATTCAGCGAAAAATTTTCACTATAAAGTTGTTTAATTCTATTTATTTATATAGGTTTTACAGCGCTCCAAATTTGACCAGATTCTCGAATGCTCATAGGGATACAATAAAAACAAAAGTTAGGCTTACTTCTATCTGTATATATTTTTTATTCATACAGTTTATTATGATTTTAACATTCATATGCTATTATTAATCTGTTTTTGACCTTTCTCCCCACTATAAAACTTATAACCTAAGCATATATAGAAAAGGCCCAAGAAGTTGTTTGAGGACAAATTCGCCGGTTCAGAAGAAGAATGACGCAACCGCAAAATGCAAAATTCTTAAGAAGAGCAAAAAACGAATTTTTGATATCAAAATCATAAAGTATGATCAAAATTAGCCATTCACCACACGGTGGTCAGGATCTCGCGATATAAGCGTTTTTTGGGGTGTGCCGCTTGTCTATGAAGTAACATAACTTTTTTCCTACTGTATATTTTGACTTAAAGTTTTCCAAAAAATTTTTCATGAATTATATTTTATTGTTGTGTCGGTTAAAATTATAAACTAAAAAGTTTGTCACTCAACTTTTTTAAGTAAACATGAAACTAACGAAATATGATGACAAAATGTTTAAAAACTAACAACTCCTTTTTCAATATGTTTAAAAATTTTGGACAAATTTCATTGTTATCTACATACTACAAAGATGACACAGTAAAATTTTCAAAAGGAAATATTTACAGCGACCAAAGATACAGCGAGGTAAATTTGAAAAATCATCAAAATTGATTTTCGGCATTTTTGTATAAAATTTGATTTTTGAACATGTTCCACCAAATCTAGATAAAAATAAACTTCAGATTCGGATTCAGCGGCCTCGAAAACATAAAAATAGACCAAAATTGGTCATTCACATTAAATTTGATTTTCGTGGTCGGCATAACGATTGCTGCCGCTCGACTAATATATAGATAGAAAGGTATTTTTTTTATTGTATTCCTATTAGGTCTGGATCCCGCGTATGAAAAAAAAGTTGATTAATAGCAAGCTGAAAATTTGTTAATAGCTTAAGGGTGTCTAGTCGGATAAACTTTGATATGTGGGAACACTGGAACAGGGGCAGTTTTAATTGTGGAACAGGTTAAAAATTTGGAACGGTCAGACCACGAAAACGGCACATTTATTTTGTCCGACAGAACAGACTTATACTCTCCGAACAGAGATTAAACTCTCATGCAAAAGTCAGACTGCTATTTATCACCTGTCATAATTCCTGTCATTTGACATATTCTACATGTTCCACTCATTAAAACGCCCATTTGGTGATAAATAGCAGTCTGATTTTTGCATGAGAGTTTAATCTCTGTTCGGAGAGTTTAAGTCTGTTCTGTCGGACAAAATACATGTGCCGTTTTCGTGGTCTGACCGTTCCAAATTTTTAACCTGTTCCACAATTAAAACTTCCCCTGTTCCAGTGTTCCCATATATCAAAGTTTGTCCGACTAGACACCCTTAAGCTATTAACAAATTTTCAGCTTGCTATTAATCAACTTTTTTTTCATACGCGGGATCCAGACCATTCGAGAAGCTGGTCAAGATTGTAGCGCTGTAAAACCTAGATAATAAATAAAATTAAACAACTTTATAGTGAAAATTGTTCATTGAAAAATTCTCTACAACGGAAAAAAAGTTATAACCTCAAAGGAAACTTCCTACAAAATTTTCTCATATTTTTGTTTATAACTTTTTTGTGGGTCACTTGACGATAAAAAGTAATAGATATAAAATTGTAGAAAATTTAATTTGATACATTTTATGTGTAATTAAATTTTCTGTAGGATTGCCAGTTTAGGAGATACAGCGCGAAAGCCCTTTGCACCCCTTTTTCCAATATGGCGGCCGGGGGACAAGCCGGTAACATTTCAATGGACTAGCACATATTAAAATCTAATTTTGTATCATACCTTTTTTCTGTCTACTTCCAAGTTGTTCGTCAATTGTATTTTTGTGACTAGTATCTGAATGTTATAAGAAATACTGCATTAAATTTAATAATTAATACAAATAAATAACCAAATTAATACATTCATTTTGTTTTTAGTTGAATCCTTCCAGTGTAGAATTCGTCCAGATGTCCAAAAGAACTTAACTAACTATGTAAAAGACTGCAAACCAATTGTTATTTGCGAAATTCACAACCCCTACAACAACGAGAACAGTTTATTAGAAAGATCTCAATGTGGAAACAGTAGCTTTTGGTTGTACATCTTCGTTAGATCTATCGCTGACTTATTCCTAGCGGCGACTGTAGTTCTGATTACCACTGCTGTTGTAATTGCTACAAGAGAGACATCTACAGGTATGTATACACAGTTAAAGTAAATAGCTATTTGTATAACAAGGGAGGAAAGTGTTACTTTTCCTCCCGAGAATGAAGTTTACTGCCCGACGCGTAGCGGAGGGCAGTAATCATTCAAGGGAGGAAAAGGCACTTTACTCCCATGTTATACATATGGTTTTTCCACCTTCCTCAAATAACAAGTCATTTTTTCATTTTTACTTAATTTATTGATGTAACTAACCAACAAAATTTATTAGAACTAAAACTAACAAGTAGGTACAGTATAACTGTCAACTGTCAAATATAAGTCAAATTATTAATGTAAACATTGTTAAATCAAAATAACAATTTTCTGTTTTTTACCATTCTGCAAAATACAGGATGTTTTATAAATAAACGTTAAAACTGTATAGATACTCCGTAATAGAAAATAGATATTGTACAGGGCGTCAATAAGTTATATTTCATGAATGAAATACCATGACGTCACTTTTACTTTTCCTCCCTAGGGAGGAAAAATATTTTCCTCCCTAGGGAGGAAAAGTACAACTTTGCTCCCTACAATTAGGTCCGGAAAAGTATACTTTCGGTAGAGGTAGGTGGAAAAAATTATTGCAGATCAGTAATTCAAAATATGATATAAAAAGTTTTTCTTTGTCATTTTAAAGCTATACTGTTCTGCACAAAGTACTTCTGCGAACCTCAAATTTGCTATACGTATCTAAAATAAATATATCTAGAATTATTGTTCAATAGCGATTTTTATTGAAAAAATAGTTTCATACAGGTTTTTTAAAATCATGATAATGTCATTTTCAACATTATTGTTACAAAATTGTTTATATTGTTTTACTCCTTCTGTCCGGCCATGTACGGCCTCCCGAAACATGTTCTCCGAATTTAGGTTAAATAGCAGGAGTGGCAGAACACAACCCTGTCCTATTGGTATTTCTTCTGTAACTCCTTCGTCTACTCTGGCTGCAGCTGTTTGATTGTAAAAGTACAGATTGTATTAGTATGTATTAGTATATATATTATGTTGTAATCGTATGTACAGGTTTATTAAAAGGCGCATGTCATGGTGGTCTATGCTGAATGATTTTAGAGATGGGACGTGGAGCACTTTTGCAATAAGATTCTCATGCATAAAATAGCTTCACGTGTGCCCATCACACTACTGAATTTGAATTGTTCTTTTCCAATGTTCTGTTTCCACATAGCGTAGATTCTATTCAATGGTACCTTCAAAATGATTTTTAAAGTGTGACTCATCAAACTAACCAAACAGAAGTCATTACATCTACTAGATCTGTTGTTTTTTGGTAAAGCAATGAATATCGATTTCTCCTAGTTGCATGGCGGTTCTCCGCTGTGATACACCTGATTGAAGAGTGCTGTTAGAACAGATATACTTTCGTCATCCAATAGTTTTATTAGTTTAACCATGATGTCATAGGATCTGGGAGTTTTCTTGCCTTCCTCTAACTATAGTATGGCTTTTAGAACTTCTGAGTTTAGAATACTTAGACCAACTTCTGCCTTATAACCAGTTACTATTATCTCTGATGCGTCACAATTATTATCATCAAATAAATGTGGATGGATCGTTGATCGTTGCTACCCATTACATCGTACCTCGTTTGTTAATAATGCATCTCCGTTGTCGTGACACAGCGTCAATACATTTTTCCTCGTGTATAGACTAGTGTTCTTTTAGTTTTTTATGTAAGTTAAGATCATTATGAATATTTTGATTTTGATGGTGCTAAATTTCTGTGCAGGATAACGAAGCCATATTTTTTTGTCTGTTTTATCATTTTGCGAATTAAACGATGTGTATTTTTTATTAGATTCATCATCATAATCATCAATGGCGTTACAACTTTTCGTGAATCTTTGCTTCGTTTCTCATTACCTTCCATGTTTGTCGCTCCTTTACCACTATTTCCGATTGTCTCACTCCCAGATTCTCTTTGTCTACATTTTTTCACCATTTTCTAGGTGAGGCCTTCTTCCATCTGATCTTTCCCAAAACTCATTGTTTATAAGGCGCAAGGTATCATCATACGTTAGATAAATTTAAATAATTAAATTATTTTTTAGGCAGAGGAGATGTTGGCAAGCAATTCGCAGCGGGAGCCTTGGGATTCGCTATTTTTGCTCCTATTATAGGCGGATGTGCAAATGGTGGATATTTGGAATCTATCATTTGCTTTACGGTTTTAGCTGCGCTTGCTGTTTTGCTGCTTCTAGCTGATAAGTAAGTATTTTTTATTTAGATAGAATGCCTTTGGTATTTTGCATATAGAGTTGCTATAAAGCAGTTGCAAACAGACAGTTGGTATAAACACGTCACAAACAAAGAGGTTCTGAGAAAGATGAATAAAGAAATGGAAATCTTAAATACAATCAAAACAAAAAAACTGAAATATCTCAGACCTGGATAGTGATACAACTTGGTGACACAATTGATTATGCATGGAAACATTCAAGGAAAAAGAAGTATACGGAAATGCAGAAAATGGTGGCTGCGCAACCTGAGAGAATGATACTGATGAACATCAAATAAACTTTTCAGAGCAGCCGTCTCTAAATTCCGAATAGTTATGATGATGACCTCCGTCGAAATTGCGAGAGGAAAATTTTAATTAAAAATTTAAATTGTAATCTTTTTTGTACCCCAAGTCCGCAATCGTTCGCATGTGATAAGCGATTCTCTGATGAGACAATGAAGCCGGCTTTACCCAGTAACAAGGCATTTATTCAACAAACGCATTACGTAGATTATCCTGCTATTATGTAATTCCCTGAAATAAAATAAAGAGTTAAATTTAGTGGCTAAAATAGCTAAAACCTCAAACTACCTCATTTTGATTGCACAGATATAGTTATAATTTTTTCGATGGCTTTATATTAGTATATGATGACATGACAAATAGATTATAACTATATTATAAGATTAATATTACATTTTCAGTTCCATTCCACTTAGTCCTCCAGAATGGTGGTGGCACACAAGATGCGGCCTATTAGCGCTTCCAATGTCTTCTGTGAGAAAATATGGTTGGGAAGTTGCTTCGCTTGGTCTGGTGTTATTCCTTCTGGGTGTATTTTGGAGTGCTATCGATTCATTTTTGCCCTGGTAAGTAAATTTTTATCTTTATTTATAATCTTTCGAATTTGACTATTTGCATATAAATATGATCTAATTATCTGTATATATGTTATAGTCAAAGCCCGAATCTCAGGCACTCCTAGGTTTGGCTAGGCAATCCTCCGGTCTGACTGACGGTCTTAGTCAAAGCCCGAAATAAATTACAGTTTCGGCCTTTGACTAGTCAAACCTAGGAGAGACCAAGTTGGCCAGGCAAAGGTCGAAATTTAATTTTATGAAATCGGGGTTTGACTAGTCAAAGCTCGATCAGGTATTAAAATGTCGTAATTTGTTAGATTGGGTTTAATAAAACGTTATTTTTTAATTTTAATGTTTATTATTTCTATATTGTCGCAATTAAAATAAAAAATGGTATTTATTCTCACATGTTTGAGGCATTCAGAGTTGCACAATACGTTAGACCTTTTACACTTACATAATTTTTAAGAGCATTTCTTATTGTAGTAGTATTTTATAAAGCCTTGTCCTGCAAATTTAGAACTTTTTGTACCTACTAATTTCTTTTTGAGACAGCTTAACGTCTGGAACATCTTCGAAATTAAGAAAATTCTCTTCGCATTCTCTTATTTGATTTCTTGAAAAAAGTGTGTTTATTGTTCCTAATTTCGCACCAACTCTATATAAAACGTCAATTGTTTTATCTTATATGATATCCAAAATATTTCGAGTAACTCCTTTGACCCTATCAAAGCTGGGGAGAGGTATTGTTATAAAGTTTTTCCGATCGAAATTGAAGGAAATTTTTTTTCACTTAATTATTTCATAGCATTATCCTGCGCATGAAGACCTTCAATCGCCTTTCCTTTATTTATACAGTGGAACCTCGATTATCCGTCTCTCCATTAACCGTCACCTCTGTTAACCGTCAGGGTACATACAGAAGTTGTATTGAATAAGCAAAAATTTTAATGTAAAAAATAAAAAAAGTTAATTTAATTTGTGATGAGGACACAAACGGCTATCCATTGCTGACAGATAAAGAAATCATTGAAATGGCAACAAAGGCGGACCAGACAGATTCAGAAGCTGACACAGACTTGGAATTTGACTGTAGCTGTGTTGATGGACCTATTTTAACTGACAAACATTTGCGTAAATAATCTAGAGAAGCAATAATTCATCGAGGGGTATTCTCAACAAGAAAAAGCCAATAAAGGAAATTGCATGATCTTATGCCGATTAAGAAATTCAGCCGTCGCAAAATGTGAAGCAACAGTAAAACAAAATAAAATTTCAGAATATTTTAAATTGATTCGATTGTACGAACACAAATCCCTCTTATATTGTCAAACAAACCATACAAATGAAATTTGAGAGTCGTACTATGGGTTTTTAATTTTTCTTAATGTTCTGTTAACCGTCTTTTCGATTATCCGTCATACCCTTGGTCCGGTACCCTGACGGATAATCGAGGTTCTACTGTATTAATCTTTTCTGTCTGTGCACAACGCATGTATGTATCTTTTCTGTCAAAACCTTCATAGTATGGACCAAGTGTGCTGTCAACGCACACAACATGTACCAATTAATTACAAATTATGCATGTTTGTGCGTCAGACCGCTCTTTTTGGCAAATACAACAAACCACTTCTGAAGAAATAATCTGAATTGTTTGACAATTTTCTTCCTCTCCTAGTGACGACGGTTTAGGGGCTTCCTTAGTATTATGGTGATCCTTAGTTTTTTCTCCGATTGCAATATCTTCTTTCACAGTTGACGATGATATTCTCATTCCATCTGTTTGTGCTAAAATAAAATTCATATATTTAGTCAAACCAAATTACGTTTTTCAAGAAATCAAATAAGAGAATGCAAAGAGAATTTTCTTAATTTCGAAGATATTCCAGATGTTAAACTCTCTCTATAAAGAGAAATTTAATTTGTACAAAAGCTTCTAAATTTGGAGGACAAGGCTTTATAAAATGCTACTGCAATAAGAAATGCTCTTCAAAATTATGTAAGTGTAAAAGGTCTAACGTATTGTGCAACTCTAAATGCTATAATGCCTCAACATGTGAGAATAAACACTATTTTTTTTTATTTTAATTACTACAATAAAAAAATAATAAACATTACAATTAAAAAATGAAGTTTTATTAAACCTAATCTAACAAATTACGACATTTTAATAGCTGATCGGGGTTTGACTAGTCAAACCCCGATTTCATAAAATTAAATTTCGACCCTTGCCTGATCAACTTAGTCTCTCCTAGGTTTGACTAGTCAAAGGCCGAAACTGCAATTTATTTCGGGCTTTGACTAAGACCATCAGTCAGACCTGAGGATTGCCTAGTCAAACCTAGGAGTGCCTGAAATTCGGGCTTTGACTATAACATATACATATAGGCAAGGCAACGAAGCAGTCAACCTAGGAATTTTGTGCAGTAAGATAATCGTCATGCAACTTTTTGTATTCGATTCGGGAGAGTGTCAGGAAATTTTATGAACTAAGTTGATCTCCGGGTGATGAAAATTTCATTTTGGTCATAAGAAAAATGCACTTTTAATATGCATGTCAAAGAGATGGAAAATGAAAAATTTAGAACTCGGGAATTATTGACGGAAATGAATTCAATTTTTATAGTCGGGAGTTTTGTGGGTCCCTGAACGCGAATTTCATGTCGGCGATAATGTACAAGGTACCTGGTACCCAGGGTGAAATTCGTCATCTGGAGCTTTATGTTATAATCATTCAAAATCAGTCAATATCCATTACTCGGCGGTTTTTGGGGGTCGCTGAGCAAGAATTTCATGACGGCGATGGTCTCCGAGGTACCTGGTTCCCAGGGTGGAACTCGTCGCCTGGAGTTTTATCCATCGCCCGAGTAATGGTTATTGTCTGATTTTGAATGATTATAACATAAAACTCCCGGTGACGAGTTCCACTCTAGGGACCAGATACGTCGGAGACCATCACCGCCATGAAATTCGTGTTTAGCGACCCCCAAAATCCTCGAGCAATGGTTATTGACTGATTTTGAATTATAACATAGAACTCCAGGCGACCAGTTCCACCCTGAGTACCAGGTACCCTGGAGACCATCGCCGTTTCCATGAAATATGTGCTCAGCGACCCCCAAAACCCCCGAGTTATGGTTATTGACTGATTTTGAATGATTATAATAAAACTCCAGGTGGCGAACTCCACTCTGGGCACCAGGTACATCGGATACGATCGTCGTCATGAAATTCGTGCCCAGCGACCCCCCAAAACACCCCGAGTAATGGTTATTGATTGATTTTGAATGATTATAATAAAACTCCAGGTGACGAACTCCACTCTGGGCACCAGGTACATCGGATATGATCGCCGTCATGAAATTCGTGCTCAGCGATCCCCAAAACACCCCGAGTAATGGTTATTGATTGATTTTGAATGATTATAACAGGGGTGGCCAAGCTCCTTGATAACCAGAGCCACTTTTCATAAGTTAAAATTTTTCTCGGGCCGCAATTAAAAACGTATTCAAAAAGTATGTAAAGAAGGTATGTACAATGTTTTTTAACAGAACTTTTATTTATTGAAAACAAAAATAAAATTACGAAATATTAAAACTTACCTAATTACATTTTTGTTTTCCTTATTCTTCTTCGCGTTGTCCTTATGCCCAATAAGAGAGTCGAACTTTGCTATCACCTATCACCTATCCATCTTTTACCCATTTCTTCCACGCCTTCCTGCCTTCTTCCCATTTCCTTCACCTGTTGTGCTGGTTTCCGTCTCTTGGTTCTAATTGGCTGGATTTGTTCCATACACCCCTTTCTACGTCTGCTCCTTCTTCTTTTCCCCTGTCTCTTGGCATCTGTCACCTTCTTTACTAGTCTCTTCTCGTTCATTCCAGTTATATGTCCAAAACAATTCAGGTTTTTTTTAAATTTTTTCTCTCTGTTGGTCCCTGTCTTAGCACGTTTCTAATGTTTTCGTTCCTTTCCCTGTTCAACATTTGTTTTCCTTTTTCTGGTAATTCTTTAAAATTTGGTGAATAATTTGTGGTAGCACTTCTCAGTAATTCTTTCAGATGCTGGTTAGTTAATATACTGATGTGTTAGGATTTCACGAATTTTAAAATGGAATTAAATGGCCCATACAAGTACGTTGTTTCTAATATGGAAATAATTCGACAAGCATCCTTTTTTAATTTAGAGTATGTACTTCGATTTTGGTACAAATTTCCAAAATTAGGTAATCGGCGTCGACTTACAGTTTTATTTTCGAGCTTGATCTTCTTGCGTCTCTATTAATTTTAATTCACCAGATGTTGTTTGGGTCATAATATATTGGTAATACCAAGTAATACATACAAAAATTCACCTTATGGATTATGTATATTTCAAATGAATTCAGAAAAAAATGAAGAGACGATTTAAAATATTTTAAGTCTTGAAATAAATTTTGGACTTCGGTCAATATTCTTTCTGGCTTTTTTATTTACTCGTTAAGTTTTTCTAGTTTAATATTGTAACAAATTTTTTTAAGTCGAGTAAAATGACTAAATATGTATACAAATCGGTCTGGAGTGGGTTGGTTACTGACTTTTATGTCGCGCCACTCTTAATATTCTTTCGCGCAGTTTTCGATTTGTTATATCACTCTTAGCTTGGATGGAAATGGAATTTGTTACAAAGTTGCATTTGGTCTTTCATATTTGTTGTCAGTAATTTAAAAGACATTCTGAAACACATATGGGACGACAATAATTGTTTTAAATAATAACACAAAATTAAAAAAGATCTCGGGTACATTTATCGGGGGCCACAAGCAATTCTTCAAAGAGCCGCATGTGGCTCGTGAGCCGCAGTTTGGCCACCCCTGGATTATAACATAGAACTTCAGGCGATGAGTTCCACCCTAGGCACCAGGTACCTCGGAGACCATTGCCATCATGAAATTCGTGTTCAGCGATTCCCAAAACCTCTGAGTATAAAAATTGAACTCATTTCCGCCAATATTTCCCGAGTTCTAAATATTTCATTTTCGGTCTCTTCGAGATGCACTTTGAAAATAAATTTTTCTTATGCACCAAATGCAATTTTCATCTCCCGGAGATCAATTTAGTTCACAATCGAATGCAAAAAGTTGCATGATGATTCATCTTACTGCACAAAATCCCTAGGTTTTGGGCTTTTTAGTGCTTCGTTAAGAAACACAGAGAGCTGGAAATTCCTTAAAACGTTGAGAACAGATACCAAAAGGGATATAATAACACCGATTACTCTGGAAAAGTGGGATGGCTATTTCAAGCAGTTACTAGTAGAAAATAGAGAAGATTTTATTAAAAACGAAGATCACGAAAGTTTCAATGTAATTGTCAGTGGCTCACCGATTCGGTTAAGACTGGAAGAAGTACGAAATGCATGCAAATCCCTAAAAAATAGAAAAGCGTCAGGGCCTGGCGACATAGCACCAGAACTGCTCAAATACGGTAGCAACACCCTGTATGAATACCTAAGAGATCTATTTAATAGATGTATGAATGGCGAAGTCATACCAAAAGAATGGCAATTGTCTGTAATTTCTACAATACACAAGAAAGGCAGTAAAAATATATGCGATAATTACCGGGGAATATCTGTCACAAGCACCATCAGCAGAGTTTACGGAAAAATTATCAAAAATAAAATAGAAGAAGAATACAAGGACTTAGAGGCCGAAGAGCAAGCCGGTTTCCGCGCTGGCAGATCCACCACTGACCACCTATATTGTGTAACACAGTTAATAGACAAACAAATAGCCTACAATCAAGAACTGCATTTAGTGTACATAGACTTAAAAAAAGCATACGATACTGTACCACAAAGTAAACTTTGGGAAGCCCTCGAAAAAGCTAACATCAGTCTGAACTTCATTAAAGCTGTAAAAAATCTATACCAACATAATATAGCAAAAGTTAAGCTAGGCAAGGAAATCTCGTCAGGATTTGAAGTGAATAAGGGTCTTAAACAGGGCTGCTGTCTATCGCCGACACTATTTAAAATATATTTAGAGCAAGTTTTGAAATCCTGGAAAAGGAAATGTAAGAATATGGGTATACCGCTAAATGATGATAACATGCTATACACTCTATGTTTTGCGGATGATCAGATTCTTATGGCCCAGGATTATCACGATATTGAATATATGACCCGAAAAATCATAGAAGAGTACCGGAACTGGGGTTTAGAAGTGAATACCAAGAAAACGGAATATATGTGCGTTGGAGGTATACAGCAGGATCTAGCGTTGGAAAATGAAATAACTATTAATCACTGTCAGGAATATAAATACTTGGGTCTTACAATTACACAAGATGGAACGTTGGACAAGAATATCCAAGAAAGGTGCACACAAGGAAGGAAAGCTATCGCATTATTGAACAAAATCCTATGGGACCAAAGTATCTCCAAAGAAAATAAACGTAACATCTATAACAGCATTGTTAAGAGCATTATAACATACAGCAGCGAAGTTTGGCCACTTAAAGAAAAATCCGAAAATATGCTCAGAACAACTGAAATGGACTTCTGGAGAAGATCTGCTGGTATATCAAGAATACAAAAAATCAGAAATACAAGAATATTGGAGATAATGGATGTAAAGCATACAATAATGGACGATATAAAAACAAAGCAACTAAGATGGTTTGGCCACGTACAACGTATGGAAGAAGACAGATTACCCAAGCAAGTGCTACGATGTGCACCAAAAGGACGGCGGAAGAGAGGAAGACCTAGGAAAAGCTGGATAGAAGGAATCCATAGGGAAATCGGAGAAAGAGGCTTGAACGAAGACATGTGCTACGATCGAGAGCAATGGCGATTGGGAATCGGAAGACGTCGTAGAACGTTATAAACCGATTATATATATATATATATATATATATATATATATATATATATATATATATATATATATATATATATATATAGTGCTTCGTTGATTCGCCTAATAGTTCATTAGTAAATTATTATATTTTTTAGGCATATAGTCAATGAAGAGAATGGGGAACCGTTAGTTATAGGAATGACGGTCACCGTGGGAGCTATTCCAGCCGTGATATTCTTGATATTTGCTGAAATATTTGTAGATTACTGCGGCCATAATAACATTCTTATCTTCTGTTTTGTTAATTATATCTGCCATCATTTAGGTAAGTACCTTTTTATTATTACTATACTTTGTTTCACGTTGAGAACGGAACATTGCGCTTATGGAAATCAGTGTTGCTAAACCTCTCGGGCACGGGTGGCTACTCGACTCCCCATATACGATTCATTCTAATCAGTACGGCGCGGCATGGCATCGGTGCGCTTCTATCGTCCATAAGAAATACATTGGCCTATCTAAGCAACGTTCCGTTCTTAACGTGAAACGCTATATAGCATAAAGAATGGATTATAAAAGAAACGCTCATCCACAATATTGTTTGGTATACTTTCAAAAGAATGGAGCTACAGTTGGTAATTATCTTTACAGGAATTGCTACATAAATTAAGTCTGAAGTAAACAGATACGCCAAAATGATGATAACGATAACATAGTATTTTCCCTGCGTTAACGTCGATAGACTCAATTCGACTTCAATTAAACAAGAAGCACGTTATACAAGAAACCTGGAACTGAACAAGAGAGTTGACAGGTGTTACATTTTCTCGACTCTGCTCTACGGAATGGAAACGTGCACCATTAACGTGTCGACTACTAAGAAAATGAAGGCATTAGAATTATGGATATATAGCAGATTACTGAAGAAGATATCATGGACATCATATGTAACAAACAACAAAGTCATGAGAGGAATTAACAAAGGAATGGAAATAACTGAAACCATCACAGTACCTAAGCTGCTGTGTCTGAGACTGAAAGCAGCAAATATTTTTTCAAAATGGAAGAAGGCTCAGGATGTGGGATATACTCCAGATCACTGAACCTTAGTATAAAATTAGGTATGGGCAAAAATGCCAGCGTAGTTCAAGCTGAACTGGCCGCAAAATATAACGGAACGGTATAGCCGGTAAAACCATAATAATCTGCACAGACAGCAGACAAGCGCTACTAACCCTGAATAGACCACGTGTCATATCAGGGCTAGTAATGGAGTGTCATGAGTCACTAGCCCAAGTTTCGGACAGTAACATCATCCTGAGGTGGGTTAAAGGACATAACGGAAATAAGGGCAACCACATTGCTGACCAGCTAGCTAGGAAGGCCTAAGAATCTTAGGACCTGGTGACCTTTTTGGCTAGTCAACTGCAACAATCGCGGAAATTACCAAATGTCACTCCCACACGTAAACCGTGACAAGATGGGAAGAAGGGCCAGGATGTAGACTTGCCAAGGTAACACTAAAGAACCTTGGGAAGTGAGCACTTAAGAATGACCAGGAAAAACCTACGCTTGACAGTTGGTTTTTTAACTGGCCATTGTCAACTAAGCAAACACCTCTACATACTGGAGCTAGTAGACACACCTCTGTGTAGGAAGTACACCTGCCGACATAGGGAAGATGTCCCCTAGCGATTTGTCCACCTTCCTGGAAATGGCAGGTTGAACAATAAACTATAAGGACGACAACCCCCTGGGAGGATGCACAATGGGCCAATTGTGGCCTACACCACATTCGCATAGCAAATTCCCAACATAAACAAACGCACGTGTTAACGATTCGTCCACTCATTCGTCAAGAAGCTATTAAATATAATTTATCGCCCTAAACGAGGCGGTTTCTCATTTTACAGGTCCTAACTTGTCAGTCTGCGTCTGCAAATTCAAATAGTATTTTTTAGCGTGTTGGTTTTTAAGATAATATTATTTTGTGTTATGTTATGTACTTTACAGTAGTTATTGTTGAGTTATTAATTAAGACTGGTCGTGTTTTATAGTTAGTTATAAGTTTTATAGTGTGTAGTCTGTGTAGTGAACGTTTAGTATCCATAAACAAAGTATTTATTCATCAAAAGTAAAAATAGCTTGTGGTAATCACTTTTATAAAGACAAGAGAAACTTATATTTTAATTTATTGATGTTTCAAAAAGTTTCATTTCCTCAGTTATCATCTCAGTTAATGAATATTTTATTTTACCACATTTTTCTTAAGGACATAGGCGCAAAATTTCGCCTGTCAAAATGTTCAATGTGTTTTAAATGTATTCATTTTTTTCGAGTCCTGTGAAAACTAATAAATATTTTTGAAAAATTTAAAGGCAGAATGAAAGATTATATTATTGTTGAGAGCCGAAAGTCCCTGAAAACTTCTATAATGTTTATTTTAATAAGTTACAGGGGTGAAAATAAAGGAGAAAATTTAGGGTGATTTTTAATTGCAAATATTTCACTAAAAAGAAACTTTTTATTTATTCTAAGGGACTCTTGACCCTCGGTAATAAGGTAATATTTTATTCTGGGTTTAAATTTTTCAAAAATACTTATTAGTTTTCTCAGGAATCGAAAAAAATTAATACAATTTAAAGCACATTAAAAATTTTGACAGCCGATATTTTGCGCCTTTCCCCTTAAAAAGAACATAAAATTTTGTTTGCAATTAAATTTCAAGCAATTCTTACGGTATTAGTTTCAAAAGTAAATATTTTTAAAAATCATATGATACACCTCAGTACGGCCCTGTTTAGCTTCCACGTGCGTTTGTTTACAGTTGGGAATTTGTAAAGTGAATGGACTGTAAGTGCTGTGGGACTTGACTTGCCCTCCCTATTCTACAGATACAGATACTACATATATGCTTCAATTGAGTATACATGTGAAGATTTAAGGCAAGAGAAGCATAGAAAGGAGAAAAATTTCTTGTTTGCGCAACTTGAGAGAATTGTATGGATGCACATTATTCAAATTATTCAGAGTAGCGACATCTAAGATCAGAATAGTCATCTAATTTGCCAATCTACATCGCGGAGGTTGTACGTAAAGAAGACGAATATAGTGCAAAGGAAAGAGAATACTATAAAGTTTACTAACAAAAGAAATATAGTTTCAAAAGATAATAAATTAATATAATTAGTAAAACATTTTCAAAATATTGTGAGGTGTACTTTTATTTAGCTAATATTTGTTTGCAGGTCTCATGTTCTTCGATAACGCCTGGTATATCCTCATTTGTGAATGGTTGGAAGTGTTCACATTACATATTATGTACATAACTACCGTACTCTACTTAAGACATCTGGTTCCAAGGAAATTCACTGCTTGCGGACAAGCACTGCCAATCATTGCTCACTTTTGTTTAGGTATGAATTTAAATTTATGTAATTTATATTAACTCAACCGAAGAACTTCGTACCGTTTTAGAATTAATAAATGTTGTGTTAAGTCATTAGCTGATTTATTTTAACTTTATTATATAAGATCAAATTAATTAAATTCAATAAAAGTTCAAAAAGAGATTAATTCACGTGGTAGCAGAGTAACCATTTGCTGCATGGCTCGTGTCGATTATTTTCAATGAAGGACCTTAGTATATACTATATTTTTGGTTGTGTTGTCAGGCGCGAGAATGAACAAAATGGATAGTGTACTTATTACTAGGATATGCGAAGAACAAGAATAAGAAAATCCATCTTAAACTTTAAATTATAATTATTTTTATATTAAATTATAATAATATTATGATTATCAGCTAAACTGCCTAACGTAATTTTAAGTTAGGTGAGTGACGTTCATCTTGTTGAACCTAAGGTTCATAACTGAATTATGTCAAAAAAGTTTTTTTATACTATCTTGTTTGTTACAGGTCGTTGTATTGGAGTTGTATTGGGAGGACTGGCCTTTTCTGACTTCAACTCAGAATATGTGTTCCAGAACGTTCACAAATACTTCTGCGTTGCCGCTGTAGTAGTGGCGATAATTTATTTCTGTTTGTACCATTTCTACCTGAAAGCCTACTGCATTCCCCCCGTACATTTGCCCCCGGCCCCTGCCCCAGCTCTTATACAAAGTAAGTACACGGAAGTAAAATTTTTATTAAAATATATACTGCTAAAAAGATCGGACAAATCATAAAACGCAAAACGCTAGGTACCTAGGTACTTATATAGATTTAAAAAAAAGCTGACGATCTTGGTACCACTGTAATAGGAAAAACTCTCACACAAATAGAGTCGACAATGGCTTTAAACATGATGTCAACTTACTATAAACAAAACTCATTAATACCAAACCCTACTTAAATCCAAGTATTTCATCTCAACAACCATTTGGCGCATTCTGATGAGCTGATGATGAACTGATGACACTATTCTGCTAGCAACAGACAGGGATGATTTGCAGGCACTCCTTTATTCAGTGACGGGCCATACCAACAAATGCGTCTAAAAAAAAGAAAACCCATTGGATTGTCATCAGCAAAAACACAATATAGCTAATAACTTGGCCGATATTAGAATAAACGAAGACATGGTGCAGATAGAACAAACAAAAAAGTATCTAGGCTGTTGGATGAATAAAAAATGGGACTTATCACAGGAAATCAAATGCAGAATAGAGCAAACGAGAACATAATTTAGGAAAATGCAAAAAGTACTAACCAACAGAGATCTAAAAATTACGCTAAGAATACGTTTATTACGCTATGTGTTCAGCATTTTGTTCTATGGAATGCAAGCATGGACTCTCACGACAACAATGTGCAAGAAGATTGAGGCTTTTGAAATGTGGGCTTACTGCAGAATATTGAGGATATCGTGAATCAACATAGTAACAGATCAAACGGTAATGCAGCGGCTAAACAAAAAAGAGAAGTACTGAATACCAATAAAAGGAGAAAACTAGAGTACTTTGCCCACGTGATGAGAAATCCGAAATATGAAATGCTACATACGTATAATTATCCAAGGAAAGATAGAGTCCCCGGACGCAGACAAACATCCTGGCTTAGGAACCTTTAGGTCCTTTCCTCTTTCTTTAGAGTCTTTCTCCGGAAACTTGTAGGGAGCAAACCTGTGGATGCAAAACCCACAGGTCTTAAAGTTAACAGCTGAGGCCTTATGTTTCTCAGCAGGGGAATATGCTTGTCCCGTCTGGTGTAGATCTAGACACGCCCAACAAGTCATCAGTGCATTAAACTAGACATGAAGAATAACTACCGGCTGTATGAAATCTACCCCTCTATCCATACTGTACCGGGAAGCTGAATTTGCATCACTAGAAGACCATAGATGCGTCTCGCAATATGTGGAGAAGTTTAGGCAAACTTTCGATGAAAGGCACCAATTATACGGGATTGACGAACTGCAAGGAACCAGCCGGCTTAAATCAAGTAAAAGATTTATGAGAAACGTCAGCGTCAAACATCCCGAACTGTTCCCCCTACACCCACAACCACCTAATAGAATGAACCTGACCTGCAGAACCTGTAAAACAGAACCTCATTAAATGGGGTATAAAGCCGGACAACGAAGCACTTTGTAAATGTGGGAAAGTACAGAATGTGGAGCAACTGAGAGTATGCAGACTTTGCCCATCACAGTACACCCTCGACGATTTCTATCTCGTAAATATAAAAGGTGTAGACGTCACCCGATACTGGACAGAAAAACTGTAGTCGGATCCAGACTAGAAAAAGTAAAGTAAGCAGGGAAAGCGGTTAACCAAGGCAATTTGAAAATAAACTTTTAGATTCTGTTTATTCTCGTTCGAAGATTCATAGATGCAATTCAAATGTTAACTCTCTTTCAAATATTTGAAAGACCTGATATTAAAACCTTCTACAGAATGGAATTTAAAATGTGTGAATTCAAACTTTACTTATACAGTGCGGAATAATAAAAATGCCACAATGTTATTGAATTTTGTTACAATATTTGCAACCGTTTTGCTTTGAAATCTACTAATCCTGTTTAAATTTTTTTCAGGTATGAATGGCAACGGAGCTTACACACCCCTCAGAGTTTACCACAACAGCAAATCAAAGAAAGGCCACTTTAGATATTAATTAATTCTAAACATGTACTAACCAAAATCAGCTTTACATATTTTTGTAAGAATATTTTTGAATCTCAATTCTAAGCTTTTTGTACCTCGTACAAACTTATTTTTACGGCAACTGTTGTCATAATCTAAGTGACAGATAGTAATTGACTTATGTAATTCTTACGAGAGTTGGTAAATGTTCAATATATTTTGAGGGTAGCTTTAAGTATCTTGTTATTTATTTTAGAAGGAAACATATATTTTTGTGCCACTATGTAATCTACGAATTCTGATTTATATAGTTTGTCTAGTTTATTTCTGTTTACATCTAAAAGAACTGGCAAAAATGTTAAAATATGTTATAACAAAAATCTCAAATTTCTAACTGTATTCTTTTCATAACGATACAAATATTTATGGTATCTATAACATCCTGTAAAAAGGGTTAATTATATGGTAGCTTAGTAGTATGTATTTTGTAATTTATAGATAATTTGGTTTAATTTTGGAATATATAAATTTGCTATATATTAATACTCATTTTGAGTTACCTATTATCAAATGTGAATTTTATCTACAAAAAATTCTGCTAAATTTAGTAGTTTGTAATGAATCACTGAACATTTACCAATCCTTTTATTATGTGATACTGCCATTACCTTGTAAAAAGAATAAAATTATTTTAAATATTGTATCAAATGAGAGTTTATCAAAAGCTTTTTTACTTTAAACCTAACATTTTTTAATTATAGTCAGCTTTCTATTTCTGTTGTAAATTGTTTTATATAAAGTTTTGTATTTATTTGTTTTTTTACAATAAATCTATGACAAATTTTACACTACAGACTTTTGTTTCATTTTTACATAAGACCATACCAGTGTTCTTTTAAATCTCACTGATTTGTAAGGGCATCCACGATTTTCTTGTTCTTTTTCCTACACCTCCCTTCCACGTTTCCTAACATTATGCTCAATATATTTTAACTTTTGGTTCATAATTTACGTACTTTGGTCTATTTCACAATTCTTAATTTGCATATGTTTGTCTTCTTGGTTATCTGTTACCAAAAAGTTTTCGAAATTGCTATACCTTTTCGACATTCTTTCTCAATTTTAACGTCTTTTTAGAACCTGATCAGCTAACGGATATCTTTCCTAAATGCTTTATAGGCATTCTTAGAAGCCTAGATCAGTTGGATTAAATATAGCTGTAGGTTATACACAATAGCTATTTGTATAACAAGGGAGGAAAGTGCTACTTTTCCTCCCGAGAATGAAGTTTACTGCCCGACGCGTAGCAGAGGGCAGTAATCATTCAAGGGAGGAAAAGGCAATTTACTCCCCTGTTATACATATTGTTTTTCCGGTTCCATGACATCTCGTAACGCTACAGTTCGTAACCGGACAACTGGTAACGGACAATTCGTAACAGAGACAGTTCATAACTATACAAATTCGTAACGTCCAAATTGAATTATTCTGTTTATTTTTGTTAAAGTGGAAACTAAATGTTATTACAAATATAAATGAAATTATGTTTATCAACTTAACGAATCAGTATCAGGATAAACATTTTAAGGCATTTCATATTTCGTGTTTCAGAATATTATAAAAGTATTTAAACCAAGTATTAAAAGCCATCCCTCGTATCAACTATAACCACTGATTAAATACCCCAACGCTATAACCAATCAGTTTATTAATCGGTTTATTATAACAACAGGTAATTATAATCTTTCTTTTACAAAATATTTACTAGAAAATTGGGAATGTCTAAAGACGGTTGTTGGCTTAAATATTTCACGAATTACTTCATTATTCCTTTGACTAGGTATATGTAAATTTAAGGAACAATAGGAGTGATAAACTTTTAAAAATATTGTTAACAGTTTGTATGTATTTAAATATTTGTTTGTGTTTAACCCGCGAGTAGTCGCGCGGTGAGATAGAATCTCAATTTTTATCCTTTTTCTCGGTAACTTTATGAAACATTTTGCAATTTTGAAAAAATTTCGTAAGTGCCTCTAGGAAGGGTGTAGTAATGCGTAGGAATTTTTTTTCTTCTTCTCTTTTGTGGAATTTATGGCTTCGGGGAGAGCCAATTAGCTTTAACCCGCGAGTAGTCGCGCCGGTAGATAGAATCTCACATTTCATCCTTTTTCGTAATTCAGTAAAACCTGTCAGTAACGGCCACTAAAAATGAAAGAACTATTGGATGATATAGAAAGGTGGCCGCTATTGCCAGTTTTTGTAGTCTACATATAATTGGTTTGGGAAATTTTTAAACTGGCCGTTAGGACAGGTGGCCGTTAACACAGCTTTTACTGTACAGTAAAATTTGTCAGTAACGGCCACTAAAAATGAAAGAACTATTGACCGATATAGAAAGGTGGACGGTATTGCCAGTTTTTGTAGTAGGTACTTAATTGGTTTTTGGGAATTGGTAATTGGTTTGGGAAATTTTAAAACTGGCCGTTAGGACAGGTGGCCGATGTTGGCACGTGGCCGTTAACACAGGATTTTTTAATAAAATTGTTAGAAATATATATTTCCAATATAAAAAGTAGATAAAATAGTACAAAATAAAAATTTGTTTAAATTCGTATTTTGAGATATATAATCTCACACGCGACTATCGACGTTACAGAAGTGAGCGCGACTACTCCCGGGTTAAAGACTTAATACATATTATATTCTGAAACACGAAACATAAAATGTGTTAAACATGTTTATCCCGGTACTGATTCGTTAAATTAATAAACATAATTTTAATTATAACTGCAATAACAGTTAGTTTCCACGTTAACAAAAATAAAGAGAATAATTCAATTTGGACGTTACGAATTTGTATAGTTACGGACTGTCGCCGTTACGAAGTGTCGCTTACCAGTTGTCCGGTTACGAACTGTCGCGTTACGAGATGTCTGGGTTTTTCCACATCCCTCAATTAACAAGTCATTTTTTCGTTTTTATATCATTTATTTATGTAACTACCTAACAAAATTTATTAGAGAACTAAAACTAACAAATAGGTTCAGTATAACTGTCAAATTATTAATGTAAACATTGTTAAATCAAAATAACAATTTACTGTTTTTTACCATTCTGCAAAATACACGGCGTTTTATAAATAAACGTTAAAATGTATACATACTAAAAAACCGTTCTAAAACATAGTTAAATCAAAATAACAATTTACTGTTTTTCCTGGGAGGAAAAGTAAGACTTTGCTCCTTACAATCAGGTCCGGAAAAGTATATTGTCGGTAGAGGTAGGTGGAAATAGCTATTTGTATAACAAGGAGGAAAGTGCTACTTTTCCTCCCGAGAATGAAGTTTACTGCCCGACGCGTAGCGGAGGGCAGTAATCATTCAAGGGAGGAAAAGGCACTTTACTCCCATGTTATACATATGGTTTTTCCACCTTCCTCAAATAACAAGTCATTTTTTTATTTTTACTTAATTTATTTATGTAACTAACCAACAAAATTTATTAGAACTAAAACTAACAAGTAGGTACATTATAACTGTCAACTGTCAAATATAATATAAGTCAAATTATTAATGTAAACATTGTTAAATCAGAATAACAATTTACTATTTTTTACCATTCTGCAAAATACAGAGTGTTTTTAAATAAACGTTAAAATCTATAGATACTTACGTAATAGAAAATAAATATTGTACAGGGCGTCAATAAGTTATATTTCATGAATGAAATACCACGACGTCACTTTTACTTTTCCTCCCTAAGGAGGAAAAGTAAAAGTGACGTCATGGTATTTCATTCATGAAATATAACTTATTATACCATGACGTCACTTTTACTTTTCCTCCCTAAGGAGGAAAAGTAAAAGTGACGTCATGGTATTTCATTCGTGAAATATAACTTATTGACGCCCTGTACAATATCTATTTTCTATTACGTAAGTATCTATAGATTTTAACGTTTATTTAAAAACACTCTGTATTTTGCAGAATGGTAAAAAACAGTAAATTGTTATTCTGATTAAACAATGTTTACATTAATAATTTGACTTATATTTGACAGTTGACAGTTATAATGTACCTACTTGTTGGTTTTAGCTCTAATAAATTTTGTTGGTTAGTTACATAAATATATTAAGTAAAAATAAAAAAATGACTTGTGAGGAAGGTGGAAAAACCATATGTATAACATGGGAGTAAAGTGCCTTTTCCTCCCTTGAATGATTACTGCCCTCCGCTACGCGTCGGGCAGTAAACTTCATTCTCGGGAGGAAAAGTAGCGCTTTCCTCCCTTGTTATACAAATAGCTATTTCCACCTACCTCTACCGAAAGTAAACTTTTCCGGACCTGATTGTAGGGAGCAAAGTTGTACTTTTCCTCCCTAGGGAGGAAAAGTAAAAGTGACGTCATTCATGAAATATAATTTTATTTAATAATAAATATTGTTATTTGAGGAAGGTGGAAAAACCATATGTATAACATGGGAGTAAAGTGCCTTTTCCTCCCTTGAATGATTACTGCCGTCCGCTACGCGTCGGGCAGTAAACTTCATTCTCGGGAAGAAAAGTAGCACTTTCCTCCCTTGTTATACAAATAGCTATTTCCGGTCTTATTGTTCATTTGTATTATATTAAGTTTGATTTATGTTTTCGTTTTACGTCTATGGTTTCTTGCGTTTATCAATTCTTGTTTTCTGTTGGTTTTCGTGAACCCGATGTCTTTTGTATCTTTATTTTCGTTTTTAGAGCAGTTTATGTTACTTCAATGTCTGTCTGTACTTAATTACTTTTTCTATTCAGGGATCTTCAGTTGCGAGATATTTCTTGTCACTTTTAGTCTAAAATCCATAACTGGGTTGTTGTCAAGCAAAATGAAGTAATTTCGATTGCTAACAATATTCTATCCTCTTCGTCTACAGGTTAACAGACAGTATGCTCCTATATTGTATCCTTTGTCATGATGGGATAATCATCGTTATCTCGCCTCTTTTTGTAAGTCACATTATTTCATCTGCTATAAAGTCTATAGGTTTTTTCCTTTCCTTTTCAGACGTGTCACTTTTGGAGCATAGACGTGAATAATAGTAAGGTTCCATGGGTTGCTCTTAGAGTGACTGTTTGCGCAATTGTGTCTGATACTAATATAGGCGTTCCATATTGATGTTCCGAGGCGGTTCCTCCTGAATAATGAATGTATCTATCGTTTGTTTTTCTGAACAAAGCCATATTACTTTACTTGCCTCTAAGAGATCTAGGTATTTACATTCTTCCCATCTCGGATACAGAGTTTGCCAGTTTCCCGAACATAAATAAGCTGTTTACGGAGGAATTCTTCGCACCCTCTCCCCATTTAACGGGTGTCCAGGACTGTGGACAATTTTCTTATTCCCTAGTCTATTGCGCATTCAAAATTTGTTTCCCAGAGGTCGATGAAATCTTGGAACCGTCTAAATGCAGGAGTCAATTAACTGATTATTTTAATGAGTGTTTTGACAAAGGTTGATATGTGTTTAACCAAATTTTTCAGGAAAGCATTTTGAAAGTTTGAATCATGTTTTGCCAACCCAAAAACGACAAAAGTAATCAACATAAGAAATCAAGTTTTGCCCTACCTAAAAAATAAAAAACTGATTGTATATATTGTAATTACTGTTTTTAAGGGTTTTACCTTCATCAAAGACATACCAAACTCTACAAACTTGAAGAAATGTTACTAAATAACATATCAAGCAAATAATCGGACTTATCAAGTTTTGCCACACCACTACATAAATTGTGTCGGTTGTTTTGTTTGATAATGTTTCTTTTTAAGAGAACAGATCGTCGGCCTGTTGCTCAACCTTCCCCCTTTGTCCGAACTTAGCACCAGCTGTGGTAGTTTGTAAGTTACTTAATCCACCCACCAACTAACCCCAGTCGCAATTAATTAATAGTAATTTCAAGAAATAAAACACAGTTTACAAAATACCGAATTTATTGTAAATTCTTATGTAACAAAACTATATACAAGTCAATTTTTAGTGCAAAATGTCGATAAAACCATATGAACTGTTTACACAAACTATACTACCACATTTTACACATCTATATTGAAAAACGTTATTTAGGGATGCCAATGAATAACAAAAACTGATTTTTGTCATGTAATTTCCGCATGTTGGTTAAAACATATATGTTTCAACGATCATATTATTACCGGTCAAAATTATTATCATAAAACCATAATATCAAAATCATACTAATATCGTTTTGTATACAGACATTAATGATTAAATTTTTTATTTGTACAAAATTTTGTACAAAAATCAGTCTTTGATATCGATGTATTTTAAAAAGACAATGAAAAACTTCTGAATTACCTTTAATCTTTATAAAAAACGAGATAACGTCTCAAATTGGCTGTATTTTTACATTATGGCTTCGATGCTTCATGGTGGGTTACACAGAGCAATATATGTACATGCAAAGTTCTTGGAATACAAATTCTTAGAAATATATACAAGTAAAAATGCACGTTTCTTTGACAATATTAAGCTATTAAATTTATTAGAGTAAAACCTATACACATGATCTAACTGATTATTTATTCTATGATCTCTAGAATGAGTTACAAAAACTAAAAGCAAACAATGGATTTTCAAAAAAAATACTTCAATTTTTAATTTCTTCCACGTAATTAATTATCTCCTGGTAGAATCTCCTTTGTATCTTTATACATCAGCTCACTGGTACGTGCCTATTAACCAAGAAATACATCTTGCATGTCACTAGGAGGTTTTGAAAAACTATATGAGTGGTTTGAAGCTTACTTTGTGACTATGTAGACGATAATAACAACTTGTTGAAGATTGTTATAAAATGGACTATGTACAAAAATAACATAAAACTGACCCTAATACCAGATTGAACTAAATAAGATCGATAATTATGAACTTTATGATTACCCAATGTACACTGACAACTCTTCGTACCTTTTTCCATAATTTTTGAATAAGTTTGAAATAAATGATACAAATCAGCAGTGCGCCATTTGCAACTACAATCGAATAAAATATTACACATACTACAAAAGTAAACATAATGTTGTCAAAGAAGCTGACATCGGAACAGAAAAGCAATGAACTACCTATTGTTGTAAGGCCACATGAGATAATGGCCTACAGTTCAAAACAGTGCAGTTTTCTAGGGGAATCCGTCGGTTCAGATTGAATACGAGTAATTATGTTGTGACAGCTTCTTAAGATTCCGCTGTATATTCGGTTAGAATCGGTCGCAGGTAAATTTTTCGGCAAACCGAAATTATATTCAGTAGCAAAAATCATATGCCGGATTTATACTCAGCCATTGCCACTGTCGGAAATATTGCCCGAAATACGATATCGACGCGAGTGAGGTGTTCACATCAGTTCCTCGCCAATGTCCTCACAACTCATTACCGAACGACTCACAAGAATGGAATGTGACGACAGCATCGTCTTGCTCCCTTACTCACTTGCCGCTTTGCCGGCGGCAAGTGAGAGAGAGTAGTTGAATGTGAATACCCACTGGCGCTGCCAGTCCTTTGACTTCCATCTCGAAAACCGAATTTTGAGGGAGCGCCGTGCAATGGCAGTAGCATGAAGTGCAGCAGCGCGAATGAGCTATTTACACATTCACGCTGCCCACATCCCTGTCCAACAGGACTGAGTATAAATGCGGCAGTAAATTTGAATAAGTACAAACCATTATGTGCCGAATAACGGCTATTTAATTGCCTTAGTTTACAGTAGAAAAGGAACTTTGTCAGAATGCGCAAAGCTGGCCCTATCAATGTTCGGTATGGTATAAATGTTAATTCGATACGGCCGCTTTGAAGATACGAGCTTGCCAATATTTTAACATCCCATTAAGCATAAAACTTAGTCATTAGTAAACCTGCACATTAATTAATACAGTTAAAATTATTAGAGGATAAAATATTAAGCAAAAAAAAGCAATTTCATTAATGAAACCGAATTCAAAATTATTCTGCACATCATTTTTGAAACGCTATTTGTTTAAATTATCTCATTTTTGTTGGTAAAAAAATGTAGTAATTTCTTTGGACTAAACTACGGTTCTATTGAACTTGGTACTCAAATAATGCTGCCAAACTGAATTTTGTTATACAGGGTGTCTGCGTAACTTTGCACCATATGGGAAACTTTTTTAATATCAATTTTACGAAAAAAAGTCATTCTTTATTCGCGGTGTGCAAGTACTTGGAAGGGAAACGAGAAACGACCGTGCGCGAGTCGCGGAAAAATATTGCAACTATCTTAAATAATTCATATTGTCAATTGAAATTGTCAAATTGACGTATATTTCATACCTTCTGTCATTGAAGCAGAAAAATTATATATTGCTCCACAATATTGATATGATATGCAATTATTATATAAAGGTAAATTTAATTAATTGTATTTTGCTTGCAGTACTGCATTTTAAGAACTAATTTTATTTACTACATACAATTGTTTACGTTTGCATAACATAATCTGCATCTTATTTTTTCTTATTATTTTTTTGGACTATGGCCTTGACAATTATCCAGCAACCAGGACTAATATAATTGGCCAATATAATTAAAAGTGCGAATAAAAGTACAGAGCGTAGAAATAGAGGTCGCTTTGCCGAACTTGCACGGTCCCAATAAAGTGCTCTGCATAGTCTAAAACCTAAGATGCAATCATCAGATATCAAATTTTGTCAACAGTATACGAGGTATGTCAAAAAATATTAATTTCGCTTAAGAGCAAACTACCTTTATACTTCAAAATATCAAAAAATTTTATTATGAAAAGTTATTTGTAATTAAAAACCATATTCAAATATGCAATAACAGCCTTCTACGTGAAAAAAAAATTTCTGAGATTTTCCTAAATTACCGATTCCGAACATCATTTTTATTTATTAGACATGTAATAACTCTTTTATTAATAATTTTAGGAAAAAAACTTATTCTTCATAAAAATCTGTGCATGGTCTAAACCTCAAGATAAAACCATCAGTTTTCCAAGTTTGTTAATGTTATACGAGGTGTGTCAAATAATATGAATTTAGAAAGAATATAAAAAGAATTCTTTCTAAATTCATATTATTTGATACACCTCGTATAAAATTAACAAACTTGGATAACTGATGGTTGCATCTTGAGGTTTAGACCATGCACAGATTTTTATGAAGAATACCTTTTTTCCTAAAATTATTAATAAAAGAGTTATTATAGGTCTAATAAATAAAAATGATGTTCGGAATCGGTAATTTAGGAAAATCTCAGACATTTTTTTTCTCTTAGATGGCTGTTATTGCATATTTGAATATGGTTTTTAATTACAAATAACTTTTTACAATAAATTTTTTTGATATTTTGAAATATAAAGGTAGTTTGCTCTTGAGCGAAATTAATATTTTTTGACATACCTCCTATACTGTTGAAAAAATTTGATATCTGATGATTGCACCTTAGGTTTTAGACTATGCAGAGCACTTTATAAAGAATAACTTTTTTTCGTAAAATTGATATTAAAAAAGTTTCCCATATGGTGCAAAGTTACGCAGACACCCTGTATTCAGTTTAAATTATATAACCGAAATCCGAGCCGACTATACTTTATTCTTTCTTTTTATTTGCAACATTAATCAATATCATCTTCATCTTCCATTAATAACTATCGTCCAAGATCATAAGCACACACTGCCCAATCAATGAACTGAATGGAAGAATATTGCGCGAAATACCATTGAAAACTTCCTGCTAGTCTTTTGACTGTGAACAAAGTTTGTGAAAACAAAGTTTGTGAAAATGTGGGGTTGCTGGCAGTCAATAGGCTAGTAAATTTAGCATTTATTTCAATGACAATTTAGTGTAAGTATATTTCAGCAATGTATTAAGTGAAGTTTAAGTACTTACTCTTTGTGTCGTGTTTATATCAGGTCTTTCCGTGTTATTTTACTTAAAGTTTAAAATGTGTTACAAACCTGCTGGCTCAATTAGGTAGTTCATCGCTAACATGTAATAAAATTACTCAAAGCACAATGGAAAATACAAATAATTGTTGTTCACGAAGATACAAATAAATTTGAAGGTTGATTAACACATTAAAATTACTTAGAACTATGTATAAAATAAAAAAGCACCGAACTCAGTTTTGAACTGGACAATACAATAACATTTGGAAGTTATGCATGGCAGTTACAAGAATTAGTGAATCAGGTAAATCTGTAATTTGCGGCATTCAACTTCTGGCTCCACACCCCTTTCAAAACGGTGTACACGTATGAATATAAAGATTCATATATTTGTTAACTAAATGTGCACGCCACTGGTATTCAGTGCAGTATGTGCCAAAAAACAATACTTAAAGAATTATAATTTACCGCCCCAAGCAATCATCTAGTGAATAATAGAGGTAATAGAGGGGTGAGTACACTTTATCCCAAACCCTTCTTTCAGTGCGTCATAGTTTGTCGAATTCGCTCTAACGCATTAAGCTCGAAGTGACAGAAAAAACGTACGTCCGTGATTATTATACATAAAACTTCAAAAAATTTCCGTATTAAAGCGACTTATACTTATATATGTATCATTGGTTGAAAATTACAATACTCTAAATAGATTATCTCTACAATACTCTATAAATAGATAAAATGACAATTGTAATTCTAGGTTAGACATTTGTCAACGACGAAAATATAAATATTTTATGTCACTGGTACATTCGGACATTGTATAGTGAAATTGAAGGGCTTACTGTGAAACAATGACAAGCCACACATGAGTTCAAAAAAAGTTAGTGTTATTTTTGGTTAAAGTAATAGTATCACAAGTCACTAATAAATTATTTCGGCCCTTGGTTAATAGATGGCCCGATAAATCTATGGTCACACTACTAGTTTGTCTCTAGTATCTACTTGACATAATGACAAGCCACATCAAAATGGAGAACATGGGCGGAAGCGATTCGGATAATTGTCGAGTTCTGACGATTCTAGTAAAAAGAAAATAGCAAAGTTGACTTGACATTCGATGACAGTGACCGTAACCCTGACTATGTACAACTAGAAGCGACTCAAGTAATGAAAATACAGCGATATGTAATTTTTTCCTAAATGTGGCTTGTCACATTATTACCATTCAAGATTAATGTAGTGGCTTATGACGTGGCTTGTTATATTATTGTATTTGGTTGTAGGATAATGAACAAGGTCCGTCAATAAAAAGCACAAAACCAAACACACCAGTCAAAAATTCCAACAAGTTGATGGAGACAAAGAAATAAACACTGTTTAACACGTATAGGGTTGAAACCACCCCGAACTCAGTCAATAATAGAAAATTCTGAATCTACATATATCTACAATTTGGGTATTTATTATTAATAGTGTGACCAACTCCAATTCAGTCGAATCCGGGACAAAGCTGAAAAAAATACCTGAAATCCGGGACTTTTCAATGAAAATCGGGCCATTTTTTTTATCAGAAGACGATAATTAAAATACAGAAATAAAAAAAGTTCACCGTTTTAGTTTTCATAGAACTATAATACCACGATATAAACTGCATGTGTTTTGGATGTGATATTAGTATTACACTCTAGAAATTGTCGACTTTTTTTCGTCCCACCAATTCAATTTGATGTGAATTCTTAGAAGAATAACTTATCCAAAATTTCAAAATAGAATTTTACCAAAAGGTTGAAAATTCGGATGACCCGGAAGCCTTGTCCCGGACGCCGGGACACGACTTCGTAATTCGGGCCATGTCCCGGATTTTTCGGGCTAGTTGGTCACACTATTTATGGTTGTATGTGTATAATACCAGGGAATACATATAAAGTTGCCTCGTATCCATTACGTTAGTATCACAGAATAATAAATGAGACGGGTATGTCATTTTTTTGTTAATTATTATTTTCAATATTTTTTTTTGTAAGATGTCGACTTTCTTTAAATAAGTTTTTTGTACACCGCCCCACCCAAGTATTCCATATCTAATTCTAGATTCAACTAGTGCATAATATAATATTTTTAAATATTTTACATCTATTTTAGATTTGAGAAATTTGAACTTTGGAACCAAGGCTCTCAAACACTTTATTTGATCTATGTGGGCATCCCATCTTAAATGAGAGTCGATTTTTACTCCAAGATATTTTATATTGTTACTTGATTTTATAATTATATTTCCTTTCGTGTTTTTAATTGTTATAGCACTATAAGAAGGTAGTGATACTTTGTAACTGCAAAACGGAACAAAAAAGGTTTTTTCATAATTAATTGTTAAACCTTTATAATTAAACCATTTTATTAGTTTGTGCATATCTACATTAATTTTATCCCTTAAATGTTCCCAACTGTCTGCGCTATATAAAATTGCAGTGTCATCGGCAAAACTGATTATCTTTCCCTCAGTATTAAGGTTATATAAATCGTTGACATGGATATTGAATAATAGTGGCCCTAATACTGTACCTTGAGGCACCCCGCATCTTACGTGAAGTTTTTTACTATTGATATTATTTATCCTAACAATTTGTTGTTTATTGTCCAAGTAAGATTTCAGTAGATTATAAGCAGTGCCGCGTATTCCACTATTTTCTAGTGCCTCTAGTAGTTTTGGATGGCTTACAGTATCGAAAGCTTTTGCGAGATCTAGAAACACACAAGCAGTAGGTTGGCTATTGTCAATTCGATTATATATTTCATTGGTGAGTTCTATAATTGCGTCGTTTGTTGAAAACCTTCACGGAATCCAAACTGAGAAGACGATAATATGTTGTGTTTGTCAAGAAAAGATGTTAATCTGATTTTAAGACATTTTTCAAAGATTTTTGTTAACGTAGTAATTAATGAAATTGGTCTGTAATTTGACAAACTTAGTTTATCTCCTTTCTTGTGTATAGGAATTACTACCGTTTCTTTAAATTTGTCTGGGCATTCACCAGTTTTAAATATTAAATTTATTAGATCCATCAACGGTTTGGTGATTTGTTTATCAAACTCTGGACTTTTTCCGGTTTCTGTATTTTAATTACCGTCTTCTGAAAAGACAATTTAAAAACATGAATATCAAATAATGATAATTATATTTTATCCCAAGGTTTTCTAATTTTTCGTTTTTTGAAAACAAAATGTCAAAAAACAAAAATGTAATTATCATTAGAACCCATTCCATGAAAAAAATTTTGTCAACATAAAAATGTTAAATAATCAATAAAATGATGATATTAAAGTTTTATATTTAAAAAAAAATGGCCCGATTTTCATTGCAAAGTCCCGGATTTTAGGTATTTTTTTCAGTCTTGTCCCGAATTCGACTAAATTGGAGTTGGTCACACTAGCTATGACACTAAATTTCCTTAAAAATTTGACATTATACTATTTTTATAGTTCCAGTTGCTTTGAGCTAATTCTTATTAGTTTATTACTAATATGAATTTTTCTAATGAGGAACTGATAAGATTTTTGTGCTAATGGAGTATAACAAAAATGTGCTACTAGCAATAAGAATTTTTCATCAGAAATTCGCTGATAGACGACAACTAAGTAGATGAACGTTTAAAAATATACTAGAACGGTTTCAACGGACTGGACACTTAGATTATGATTAATCTGATCGAACAAAAACAGGAAACTAAGTGAAGAAAACAGGAATTAAATGTAATCCTTAGCGTCACTGAGGATCTGCATATTAGTACAACCGTTCTTACAATCTATATATCTAGTCTGTTGAAACCGTTTTAGTATACTTTCAAAAGTTTCTCTTTTTGGTTGTCGTCTATCAGGGAATTGCTGATGATAAATTTTTATTGCAAGTAGCTCATTTTTGTTATACTCTCCTAGCACAAAGCCATTTTAATCAGTTCCTCATTAGAAAAATTAATATTAGTAATGGTAACAAATCAACTGGAACTATATAAATAGTATAATGTCAAATGTTTAAGCAAATTTTGTGGCAAAACCTTAACTACTAATGTATTTGGATATATCATGCAATATTAATAAATTAAGGATCAGGCTGGATTATATATTTTTTTTCGAAAAATTAAAAATTATTTTTGAATGGATATTTTCACGGCCACCTAATAAAATTTCACGTAATTTTTGTTGCAATTAATGTTTGACTTAAAAAATCACGAATAACTTAGAAATTATAGCACTTAGGTATACGGAATGCTTAAGAAATATAAAAGTACCATAAAATATCATTTCATTACAATACTAAAATACAGGGTGTTTCATTTAAGAAAACTCAGAAAATACTCATTCCGAGTTTCGACCCACCATGTATACTAAAATTAAACATTTCGCTATACTGTTAATGATTAACAGTAGTAGACTATATTAAAAATCGTTTGAATATAAATAGAAAATTTAATGTCAAATCACTACAATTCTACAGGGTGTAGATGTTGCTACGAAATTAACAAAAAAAACGTAATTAACTTTTAAACTACCCCATATAATATTAAAAAAACATATATTTTAAGAAAGAAAACATTAAGAATCCAAAAATGTAAAAATATACAGGGTGTTCCATTTAAAAAAACATAAGTTTGCGTCACGCTGTCAATACGTACGCCCCTGTATATTTGAAAATATTTTTAAATTGCGGTACTATGTGTGTCCCAACTTTTACCTAACTTTTTTTCGTATCTCTTATGACAAACGAGTAATTGGACTTTGTCACACTAATGCCCCACCCTGTATCAACTAAAAACTTGCGGACTGTCGCACAGAGCTGCTTTATCTGGTTTGATATAATATTTTCGTTGAACTGGCAACGTTGTACTAGAAATTATAATGACATTGTGACAAGACCAACTTAAACAACTTGAAAAACACGATTTTCGGTTATAAGAGTTGTACCAGTTTTTTATGACGTTTTTTATATCACAACGCACATGAAAAAAGTCCAACTTCTAGAATTCACGTATATTCAATCACTGTCAAAGTATTTTACTGCCTTTTATATCTGTCATATTTCTTTAAATGTATTCTTCCTTCTGTGCAATGAATTCAAATAAAAAATTATACTCAGTATAAAACATCTATTTTCATAACGAAAGATTATAAATAAAATTTAATAGCAAAGAGACTTAATTCTATTATTGTAACCTCTACAGCTAAACTAAACTCTTACGATTGCTTGCGAGGTACAAAACATACAAAAACAAACTGGATCGTCCTTGTTACAATTATGTCTGCCACAAATTACCTCACTTCCGCATGCAACTTTGTTTAGTTTTCCACTTCTTTTTCAGATTCGTCAGATGTACCGTTCACAACACCGATTGTCTTCACCATCTTATCTATTTCTGAAGATCGCTCTATAACAATTTTTGCCTTTTTGATAGGCCGCTCTCCGTCGCTGTCTACAGAAAGTGGAGAGGCGGGATGTTTCTCTGCCTTCGAAGACGATTTTTCATCTTTATTGCCATTTGTCATCCCATTTGTACGACTAACTTCTTTTTCTTTGTTTTTTACATTTTCATCACTTTTAACCTCTTCATCACTTTTTTCCTCTTCACTTTCTTTTTCTTTGTTTTTTACATTTTCATCACTTTTAACCTCTTCATCACTTTTTTCTTCTTTACTGCTGTTGTCCTCTTTACTACTGTTGTCCTCTTTACTGCTCTTGTCCTCTTTACTGCTCTTGTCCTCTTTACTGCTCTTGTCCTCTTTACTGCTCTTGTCCTCTTTACTACTCTTGTCCTTTTTATCTCCTTTTTTGTCATCGTCCTCATCTTTAACTTTTGCTTCCTTTGATTTGTCTGCTGCTTCCTCATCCACAACTTCAACCATTTGGAGGGGATCCGTTTCTTCAACTGGCTGTAAAATAAAATTAATGATGATTAGATTAAATTATCGATTATAATTTTTATCTTTAGCGTAAAATATAAAAATCTTAAAACTTTGTAATTCATATACATATAGGTACACTGCTTTTCAAATGTTAGAATCAGTGTGGTTGTATATTGGAAGCGGGCTTGCAATTCTGTGAATTATCATAAATAAATCCTCTTTTGGTGTTCCACAGGAATACGGCCGGTTTGCGCTCGACCGTTTTGCGCCCTTACCTGAAATCGACCGGTTTGCGCTTTGCAATTTTCATAATAGAAATATCTAACTACTATAGTTTCCTTAATCGGCCGATTTGCGCTCTCTTGCAATATAATTTTAATTTCATTCTACAATAATAGTCTGGTGAACCTACCTGACTCAAAATCTGTGGGGAAGGAGGAAGACCCAACCCTTCGGTCCTAACTTAACTTTCGGGTATTTCCGTCTTTAGACATTAATTTTCGTAATATTATCAAGAACCACATACTTCAGTGAGATATTAAATTAAATTTAAATGTTAAAATAAAAGCTTATCGCAATTTTTACTATATCTACAGGCTACAAGCACGTAATTAAAACAAAATTATCCATGTTTCTATATGTGTTTCTATAATGAGAATTATAAAAAAAATAGGCATTGAAATCTAAAAGCCGTGATTTTTTTAGCATTATAAAGTTAGTACAAAGACATACATAAGATTTTTTTGTGTTTCCACCTTCCAATTGCTGTGCACATCATCTAGAATCTAGACTATATCCATTTTTTATAGTTTTATGATTTTTTAAAACTAATTTTACTAGCCTAACCGTTACCTGATCGTTATGGTAGAATAAAATTAAATGTCGATTACAAGAGAGCGCAAAACGGTCGATATAAGAAAATAATTAGCTATTGGCCATGAGCCGATGGGTAGAGGGGATTTGACAGCTTTCGCCAGCGCTGTTAGTGGCAGTTTTGTGCATTTATCTGATAAATTTAAATGGCGCGCCATGGGTAGAGGAGAGGGGATTTGACGGTTTTCACCAGCGCTGGTAGTGCAGCGTTGCCACATTTAGTAGATTTCTACTTTTTTGGTAGATTTTTTATAATTTTTAAAAAATTCTAGTAGGCAATATTTTTTAGTAGATTTTTGGTATATTTCAACATTTTCTTATGACTAAAATAAAATTTGCTTTTTAATAGTATTTACCCCATTTCTAAATTAATTCTTAGACATTTTGTTACAATGTCCCAATGTCATTACCGAAAATAAGATTCAGGGGTGGGATTCTGTGTACAATCGCTAACACCGCCGACCGCTTTCTATCAATGTCAATATATTTGAATTTTTAGTTTTAATTCAAATATTTTCTTGTTTTACTAAGTGTCACTTCAGCATCAACTAGCAAAACTAGAAAATAATTCAATTAAAGCTAAAAATTCAAATATTTTCACGACAATTGACATCGATAGAAAGCGAAGTGTAGATATCTACAGTGCACGGAATCTAGCCCCAGGACGTAGATGATGAATATTAAACAGAAATGAAACTAGATTCTGGTGTAACAAACTTACAGATTTCAAGTAGCAGTGCAATCAGTACCTATTTCAGGTGTTATTGAAGAGTTCTGGTATTCGGTGAGCCTGTTAGAAGCTAACGATGGAAAACTAAAATATTTGCAAAACAACAAATGTTGTGTTTGCGTGTTTCTAATGTAAAATGCGAAATAATTGTTTGAAGAATGTGATCCAGACATGCAGATGTTAAAATCAGTGGATGACAAAATATTATATACAAAATATTAAATATGAAACTGATAAAAATTAATTATAGTTGGTCATTTTGTTCCCCAGTTAAAATATAAAAAAGTTTGGTTTTTGTTTACAAACAGTCGTATTAATTTCTAGTTAAACTCCCTCTGTGGCTCAGTGGTAAGAGCGCCTACCTTTGGATCGAAAGGTCCGAATGGTCGTGAACTCGAATCTCACCAGGGTAGAGAATTTTTCGTTTATTTTAAATTAATAAATGAAAATAGTTTCTATCCTTGTGTGATCGGTACCCATCGGAGGGACCGCAGACGTTCGGATATAATTAGCGTCTCTGCAAAGACAATGACATCGACTTTGCAAAGTAACAAGACACTTACTCAACACACACACTACATATAACACTAGCTACCTAATTGGTAAAATCCACTGTACCATCACCATGCCAATGCCCATTAGTTGTCGAGGCATTAGCTAAATAAAAAAAATTTCTAGTTAGTCAGCTGTTATTTTTATTATAAAAAGTCCTAAATTATATACAAATATATTAATAAAGTTTTATAGTATATTTTAGTTTTTGATAAGTAGATTTTAGTAAGCTAAACTTACAGTAGATTTTCTAAATAAAATGTGGCAACGCTGTGTTAGTGGCAGTTGGCAGTTTTGTTTTGTGCATTTGATAAACTTCACAAACTGAAATGGCGGGTAATATAGATTTTTCAAAAAAGAAAACAAGATATTGCAGCTCTTGTATTGATTCATGTAAAAATATTGAATATAACAGTACTGGATGTAGTTATTATATTCGGAAACATTGCGTACATGTCCTGTATCAACTAAATCCTTTCCTTTTTTGGTGTTGCTGATTGAAATTGGATATCATGGGAAATAAGACTTGAATCCAGTATACTGTTTAATATCCATTTTGATAGAATTCAAACAAATTACAATTCATACAAATTACAAATTTTAATAAGCAAAGCAGTAAGCACACAAAAATAAACAGAGGTAACCTTTATGGTCTCTTGCGTAAGCAGTCATCCAGTCGCACGAACTTATATATTAAATATTAAAATTATAATGAATAAAATAAAAAAACATAATTAATTTTACTATTAATTCTGTGTATTCGTTTAGTAATCAGGTTACAATAATATTTCAGTTCATAATTTGTGTCTTTCTAGATAAGTATCTATTTTTCTCGTTTTGTATATTTCACATACATAAATTTTATCAGAAAAGTATAAGTTTCAAACCGCGAGATAGCGCTACCGTCGAAACTCACAGCCAATACATCTCCATTAAGAAAGTGTTAGAGCGCAAACCAGCCGTTTTGAGGTAAGGGCGCAAAACGGTCGAGCGCATACCGGCCGACACCTTCCACAGAAGTTAACAACGATAATCCTCTACAAGTACCTGCTTAATAATACCTTTCACGGTCGTTCCAGTGGCGTAGCTGACAGGCCCGCAGGGCCCGCAAGGCGGGGGGCCCCGACGTTAGGAGGGGCCCCTTAAAGCCTTCAAGCTTAATACTGCTACTTTTTTTAAAGGAGATCCAAATATATTTCCCTAATAACCATCAAAATAGGGAATTTGGAAGGAAGTAATGAAGCAGGTAGTTGACGTAACTCTTACTCTTTCAGAGTGCAATTTAGCGTTTAGTGGACATATTGGTAGTTTAGATGAAAGTGAATCCCAAAAAGGTAATTTTTTTGTCGGTGGTTCTTTTACTAGCTAAATATGATCCTGTTTTAGCTAAATTAATCGATAGAAACAATAACTTAAAACAAATTACTTGAGCCCCCAAATACAAAATGAAGTGATAAATTTGCAGGCTCAAGAAACTGATACCACTCAAGATATTTCAAAACATGATCAGCTTATGGTAGGGGAGCCCAAGCGGGGATTTTTGCAGTTACTCGAGCGCGTCAGAATATGACATGGGGAGAAACCTTGTTCCCTGTAAATGTACCACTTCCATTATATTAGATCTTAATACAGGGGAGTTCGTTAAGGGGGGACCGAAAAAAAAATATATTCTTAGAAAAACTCTAAATCGTCAGATTAAGATAAGGTAAGTTAAGTATATGCAAAACAGTGTATATTTCAAAAATCTGACGATTTGAGCGGGGCGTAAGGAAATGGGTGAGCCACAAAGTTGCACAAGAAAAAAGCGAATATTTCGAGAAATAAACGTCAGACCGAAAAACTAAAAAATACGTTTTCATTATTTTTTAAAAATCTATCGAATGATACCAAACTTGACCCGACACGAAGAGGGGTGGGGGTAATTTAAAAATTTAAATAGGAAGCACGCGATATTTCGCGATATAAACATCACATCGAAAAACTGAAAAATACACTTATTCAATATGTTTGAAAAATCTATCGAATGACGCCAAACACGACCCCCCACGGAGGGGGTTACTTTAAAATATTAAATAGGAGCCCCAATTCTTTATTGTAGATTTTGGATTCCTTACGTAAAAATAAGTAACTCTTATTCGAGACATTTAATCAGAAAAAAACGATTGTTGAAAATGGAAAATTAAATTAAAAAATGGAAAGCCCCCATTTAAATGCAAAACTTTACTTAACCTTTTTTGGTTTTAGAACCTAATCTTCACAACCCAATAAGTTCCCATAACGCTCGAGTAACTGCAAATTTAGCATACTTTCCTCCCCTACTATTAGTTTTATTTTCCGGTAATAATCTTTGAGAAATGAGAAATTCGTTTTCCGAAACTTTAGCAGAAGCACCAGGAATAGCAGAAGAAGGGGGGTATTATACCGGAATTTAAAAATAAACCAATAAAACGTATAAAAAATTTTACAATGGGCTCAGCTGCCACGAAAAAATACTTTGTACGTAGCAAAAAGTTCATGTTTTCAATGTAAATTTAGTTCTAATATTGCAACAACTTACTAATACCGTTGATTGAAATATTAATACCGTATTAATATTTCAATCAACGCTAATACGTTTGCCGTATTAAGAGACGTATATAATAGGTGTTTTCATGTCTATTCAGAAAAACACTTACTGATGAAGACTTATTAAAGAAAGGACAAACATTGTCATTTACACATATTTTAGTAGTTATACTGTTATTCGTTGTAGTTATGTTTATAATACGGGGGCCCACAAAAATTGTCGCGGGGGCCCCCCAATCTTCAGCTACGCCACTGGGTCATTGCCGTGAAGAGCGGAAACGTTGTCAAATTTTCATTTAGTTTGCATTGGCGCTATCCTTCATACATTGAATCGCATGTCTGAAATATGTCGTAGAATGAATATTATTCTATAACTAAAGTATATACAGAGATTTTGATTATCAAAAAAGAAGAGATATGTGTCGCTAAACACCTGAGCTTTTGGCCTATTCCACTGAGCCCTTTTCAGATATATTGTAGTCCTCTAGGCCTGGATTACATTCTCTGGCATTACTCCGTTTAAAAGGTCTAATAACTCCAGACTGAACCTTCCATGTAGGTCTTTGCCAGTGGCTTTTCTTGTTTGATGCAAAGTTGTATCTTCGACATAACCCATTTTCATTTACGGCCCCAAAAATCTTTCAAGAATTTTTCTCTCAAAAATACCAAGATGTCTTTCATCATTTTGCGATAAGGTCCACGTTTCAGCCCGCGATATAAAACCCGGTCTTATTAAAGTCTTGTATACAGGGTGATTGATTAGTAGGGTAAAGCTCAATAGCTCCGCTATTCGCAAAATTAAATTCCAACAGAGGGCGCTCAAAATTTCAAAGATGGACGACAACGCTAGGAAAACAATTCATTTTGTCATTTGAATTCACAGTTCTAAAACTTTAAATTAAAATCATTTACAGGAGTGTTTTGCCAAAGTAACCACTAAGTTTTGCAACTAAGACATCTTATAAGTTAAAGACGACTCAAAATTATGTTTAATCTGTATGCATTCATTAAAATTTGATGCTAACTACTGATTTGTTTTTACCTTTTTTTCATAAAAAAATCTGGCCCCCGATAATCACACAGCGTTCTAAAAATTATTAATCTATCTTAGGATTTCTAATCTTGTTTTTAATTTAATTAATAGGTGCACTACAGTTTATTTTACACCGACAGATAACAATTTTTAATTAAATAAAAACTGGAAACTTGGAAACTAAGTAGGTGAATTTATTTTATAATAATTGTGTTCTGGAAATTACGAAGTGATCGGGATATTTTTCATAACAATGTACATTCTATGTACATAATATATACTACATTTTATTCATTTATTTAATTTTGCAGTCGCTTAAACATTAAAAAATACTACGTTTAATACAAACGTTAAATTAACAAAATGTGTGATTTGGCATTGGTTAATTTAGGTCATTACGTAGAGTATAATAGGAATGAATACTGAGGAACACTGCAATAGTTTTTTTAAGTCGAAATTATTGTTAATTACAACATAAACTGACCGCAAATATGTACACAAGTTAATGGCAAAGTCAATGTTTTCCTTGAGTTGATGCTTTTCAATTTCGCCACCAGGCGTCGCCCACTTTGCGGTTCCTCGCCAATAGTAATAGATAGCAATAAAAGTTACTAACAAAAATTTTAGTCACCTTTGAGCTTCACATTAAAAAATTAGTTAGAATGTTACAAGGTGTTCGATAACACAGTGGCAGACCAAACTTATGTTTTTTTAAATGGAACACCCTATATTTTATTTTAAATTCGAAATCCTGTTAACTTCTCCATCACAAAAACATTGTTATGTTATACAGGGTATTTACAAAGTTATAACCAATTTTATATGAAAATCGTAACAAGTTCAACTCCCTGTATAAATAAAAATAAGCAAAACAACAATGGTTTATTAATGGCATATTTTTTAAAGTATTGTCAAAATTTTCAAGAATGGTCGATATTGCTAATTTTCTTTATATCAAATACAGGGTGAGTCAAAACGCAAGTACATTATTTTCTCAGTAATTTTAAATGGAACACCCTATATTTTATATCACTATTAAAAAGTACCATTACCGTACTTTAATTTTTAGATAACGTTCCCTATAATAGTTAGATAAATTTATTAGTTTTCGAGATATTTTCATTTTTCAATGGACCAGTAGCGTGGCCACCCAAATCAACAGAATATAATAAACTGGACTGATTTTTTTGGGGTTACGTTAAAAAATACCTCCAACAACAAGGGATGAGATGAAAAATAGAATACAAAGTGTATTTCGATGTGTTAATTTACAAATGCTCCGTAGAGTAAGAAGCTCATTCAATGATCGTTTTTAGGCGTACATAAATGTGTTAGGAGATAATTTTGAACACCCTATGTAATTAAATATTAAAAATATTTTATTAAAAGTAGCTTCTAATTTTTTCAAACATGTTTTTTTGCAAAATGTATTACTGATAAATTATGTTTCGTTCTTTATTTGTTACATTGTTACATTTACATACAAAAGTAGTGTTTAATTGTCTTCACAAAATATTGTATTTTGTGTTTGTGTGTTTTTTGTAAAATTTATTACTAATTTTCTTTGTTTATTTGTTGCATTTACATAAAAAGATAGTTTTTAATTGTTTCAAAAATGTTGCTTGTAGTGGTTGTGTTTTTGTTTGTAAAATGTATTACTAATAAATTATTTTTATTTCTTTATTTGCTACAATGTTACATTGATTACCGGATTGATAATCGGTAATCTTCAATTGTCAATTCAGTCATGGCTTACTTAAAATTTAGATAAATTTAAACACCTAAAATAATTTGATCTGAAAAATGAAAATATCTCGAAAACTAATAAATTTGGGCATAGGGATGTTATATAAAAATTAAAGTACATTAATGTTACTTTTCAATAATGTACTTGCGTTTTGACTCACCATGTATTTGATATAAAGAAAATTAGCAATAGCAATAATTCTTAAAAATTTTGACAATAAACAAAAAAATATGGCATTAATAAACCATTGCTGTTGTGCTTATTTTTATTTATACAGAGAGTTGAACTTGTTACGATTTTCATACAAAATTGGTTATAACTTTGTAAATACCCTGTATAACATTACAAACCTTTATATTTTTGTGATGGAGAAGTTAACAGGATTTCGAATATAAAATAAAATATAGGGTGTTCCTATAGGGTGGCCGTTAACATATGTGAGAAAATTTAAATTTTGAAATTTCACCCACTCACCCCCCAAAAGTGTTCCATTATACATCAAACTTAAACGTGCGAAATTTCATGAAAATCGGTGAATATTTAGAGGTGGCCCCGGGTCTGGAAGTTTCGTATATTCGTTATTCATGTTAGTATATTGCCATTATAAAATAATGGGATATATAAAATAATTTTATTAATTTATTAATAAAAATAAATAATTTCTATGATCTTTAACACCTATAAGAAAGATTCACTACAGTAATTACTTCTTATGCTGTTTTTTTCAAGATTTCGCTTTTTATAGAGGCCGGAAAAATGTTTCGATGCTCCGCGACTACTTGCAAGAGGTATTGTAACTGTTCTTCCTTATTAGTGAGTTTTTGTTAAGATCTTCAATTAGTGCAACTCCTCTTTCTGTCCTATCATTTGTCGTCACGAAATTCTTCACCATCTTTTCAGCTGCCGTAAAACTTTCATCATCTTTCCATTCTGAAAAACCGGATCTCTTTTTAAAAAGTCATCAAGAAGTACAAACATGTTGAAGAATTGTTTGGAGTTTACAGTAAAAACTTCTCCAGACCTTTGCTCTCTAAAAATGCCCAAGATTTCATATCAGTAGGACGTTTTAGAGGGTGTTCAGCAGCTTGATTCTCCATAGCTGCAACCATTAATCTTTTGGATTCTGGAAGTATCCTGGAATCAAAAAGACTCATCGGAAAGAGATGTTCAGATAGATATCATAAGTGTTTTTGAAGTTTTTGGCTCGTTACGATGGCACTTCTTTGGTGCGGGTAGTTAAGGAGCTGTTTCCTAAGTCGAAATCATTGAATGGCGCTTCAATAGCTAATGGTGCTTGTATCTAGTCCCTCAAGTATGCGCTGACTGCGAAGAGCGCTGAACAATTCCCTTCAGCTCCGAAGCTGTGAAAATTAATTGGCTGTGAAACAACCACATCTTTATAGCATAGATAACTTTAGACATCCATATCCATCTCGCCTCTGCATGGCTCCAGGATAATAGAAACGAACCCCTTTCTTTGAAAGCCCGTTCAAAAGTACTTTTGTCTATAATTGCCCAGCTGTCTTGAATGTTTCGAAAATACTTATTTGGAGGATATATGATTTACTACTCATTACCTCATCAAACACAGATCCAATTATAAGTTCCGAAATGTGGTGGCGGCAGGCTAAAAAAAGTAAGTCCTTTCTGGAGTTATGCTGAAGAATGGTACAAGTTCCAGACTTCGGCCCTGAGTCGCATGCAGTAGTATCTAAACATAGAGCTGTGACTTCACGAACAACACCCCATTCCTACAAACATTCCAAAATGGCATTTGCCTGGGCAATTCCCGTTCCATTGTGTAATTTTGGAACACCCAGCAGCTGTTCATATCCACGATTGACATTTGACACAACAACAGAAAGGCGATCTACATGTTTCTTGGAAGTTAAGCCCTCCATTAGCTTACCGTCCAAATGAACAATATCAGGTCCAGAAATTAAAAAGTATTTTTTTAATTTTGTTGTAATCTTGAATCGAGATATCTCTCTCGCGCTGAATACAGTTGCTATTGATGACTAACGAGCTTTCATCATGACCAAGACTGGATACTACATCACTAATAATAAATGTGGCTGTCTTGTACGATACCTGGGTTTTATCGAGGGAAGACGAAAGTTCAGAAGTCATGATTTTGATTCGTGCTCTTTTAGGTAAGGTTTCACCTTCAGAAGTCAACCGCACCAACGTTAGCATCATCATTGTTCACCAATTTTAATATTCTTTATTCCTGTGCTTAATTGTAACTGATAGGCGATTAATTATTAATATCTTTTACATTATTAGCAGAAATTCGTAGTACACCACTAATTTCAATTGCATGGGGTCTCAGGGGCCCGGGGCCACCTTCAAATATTTTCAGATTTCAATAAAAATTTATATTTTTAAGTTTCTCCATAATTGGAACAATTTTAGGGGGTGAGAGGTAAAAATCGTTAAATTTCATTTTTAAGGGCCACCCTAGACTGTTCCATTAAAAAAAAAACATAAGTTAGGTCTGCCACTGTGTCATCGAAACACCCTGTAACATTCTAACTAATTTTGTAAAAAGGTGTTTGCTCAAAGGTGGCTAAAATTTTTGTTATTAACTTTTATTGCTATCTATTACTATAGCGGAGCTATTGAGCTTTACCCCACTAATCAATAACCCTGTTGGTCCAAGAGCTGTGAGACATTTTTGAGTAGGTATTTTAGGCAACCTGAAAATTTTTCAGCTGACTATTCCATGATAGCCTAATACAAAAATGCCGGTCTGGCTGGAGGGTAGCGGTTATTTTCCCCAAAAATCCCCCCCAAAGTTAAACAAAAGGGTAAAAATTGTTATTACAAAAAATATCATTGACGTGACTTTAAAGTAAATTTATATATTCAAATATAAAGAAAATAAACAGGCCATGCGATTTAAGGGCGATTTTAACTCTGCAAGATACTTGCATGGGCGCCCCAGGATTATTTTCAGGGGATGCATCTGCTTCAGAAGATTTCATCTGAATCTGTACATACTATTAAGAAGTATATAATATACAACTATACATGCATAGCTATGTATGTACATTCCTTCCGGACAGGGAGGTGCAATTGTTATTTGACAGGGTATTTTTTAATAATAAAAATAAATATTCTAAAAAAGACAGGTTTTTTTTTGGTGAAATTTTCCAATTGTCAGGTGATCAAAAAAATTACGCGTGAATATAAATGAAAAGCGCTATAGGTCAGCAGCAGTGTGAGAAAGATCGTATACCGATAGCTGTTTGCGTCCTCTGTTGTAGCTGAGCGAGTCCGTTCGCAGGAGAAAAATCACATAACCTGGCCATATCCATGTTGTTGTTTCTCGAAACGTTAGAGTAATTATTATATATTATAGTTTTTTAAGTAACTTTTTCTTAATTAAAGAAAAATAATACGTATTTTACAATAGACTTTTCAAATATGATAGAAAAAGACAAATTTATTATTATAAATATATAGGTAGAAAAGTATAAAACTATAAACTAAATTATTTCTGTGGCCGAGTCTTGTACTTCTTCTTCAAACTCCTCATCTGAGCCTTAATATTCATTCTCTTCCTCTTCGTCAGACTCCCCTCGAGACTCAGATTCCTCTTCTACATGATCTGTAAATAGTTGTATCATTAATTAGTTTAGTTGCTACGTATTCTCCGTCCTTTTATACGGAGTCGAAGCCTGGACAATCACATGCTCATCTGAAGAAAGACTTACCGTTGTTGAGATGTGGAGTTATCGAATACGTAACAAACACGGAAACATTAAGAAAGATGAAAAAGGCAAAAGAAATACTCAACACTATGAAGGAAAGAAACATGAGCTACTTTGGTCATATACTAAGAAATAAAAAACGTGATGTGATTGGTTATATAAGGAAAAGTATTAAGCATTGGTTATATAAGTAAGAATACGTAGCAACTCAATCAATTAACCACTAATTAATTTTTCATTAATTCTAAATACATATTACAACTATTTACAGATCAGGTAGAAGAATCTAAGTATCGAGGGGAGTCTGATGAAGAAGAAGAGAATGTATATTTATTTTAGCTCATTTTTCTTTCCTTCATAGTGTTGAGTATTTCTTATTTTGCCTTTTTCATCTTTCTTAATGTTTCCCTGTGTGTTAAGTGTTGTGTGCATGATATTTTTTACATTATTCGATAACACCACATCTCAACAATGGCAAGTCTTTCTTCAGATGCGCCCGTGATTGTCCAGGCTTCGACTCTGTATAAAAGGACAGAGAATACGTAGCAACTTAATTAATTAATCACATATTATTTTTAATTAATTCTAAATACATATTACAAGTATTTACAGATCATGTAGAAGAGGAATCTGAGTCTCGAGGAGAGTCTGACGAAGAAGACGAGAATGAACATTTAAGCTCCAATTAGAAATTTGAAGAAGAAGTACAAGATTCGGACACAGAATTAATTTAGTTTATAGTTTTATACTTTTCTACCTATATATTTATAATAATAAATTTGTCTTTTTCTATCATATTTGCAAAATCTATTGTATAGTACGTATTATTTTTCTTTAATTAAGAAAAAGTTACTTGAAAAACTATAATATATAATAATTACTCTAACGTTTCGAGAAACAACAACATGGATATCGCCAGGTTATGTGATTTTTCTCGAGCGAACGGACTCGCTCAGCTACAACAGAGGACGCAAACAGCTATCGGTATAAGCTCTTTCTCACACTGCTGCTTACCTATAGTGGTTTCATTTATATGCACGCGTAATTTGTTTGATCACATGGCAATTGGATAATGTCACCAAAAAAAACGTGTCTTTTTTAGAATATTTATATTTAAAATTAAAAAATACCCTGCCAAAATAACAATTGCACCTCCCTGTCCGGAAGGAATGTACATAGGTATGCATGTATAATTGTATATTTTATACTCATTAATAGTATGTACAGATTCAGATGAAATCTTCTGAAGTTCAGATGCACCCCCTGAAAATAATCCTGGGGCGCCCATGCAAGTATCTTGCAGAGTTAAAATCGCCCTCAAATCGCCTTGTCTGTTTATTTTCTTTATATTTGAATATTTAAATTTACTTTCAAGTCATATCAATGATATTTTTTTGTAAAAAAATTTTTACTCTTTTTTTAAATTTGGGGGGGATTTTTGGGGAAAATAACCGCTACCCTCCAGCCAGACCGGCATTTTTGTATTAGGCTATCATAGAAGAGTCACCTGAAAAATTTTCAGGTTGCCTAAAATACCTACTCAAAAATGTCTCACAGCTCTTATACTATGTATATTGGAGTTTTATATTTTTATTTTTTAAATGTTTCTGGATACCGTGAATAGTTCTGTTTGCTATTGTTCGTGAAATTATACACAATCTTTTAAAATTTACGCAGGAGGAAGCAGAAGAAAATTGTACTGCGAATCAGATAAAAAAAAACCGAAAACTTTTGAAACCGGCTTGACCTGACAAACGTCGCGTAACCAAAGATTTCGATCGGTCTGACCTTGGCAGTTTCAGATATTTCTGTCGACTTGTACTGTAATGATGTGATGCCAGCGATGTGCCGGTCGACCAAAAACAACCGTAGGAGCAACCGTGTTGGCGCATATCACCGCTGGCATCTAAACATTCCGTATATTATGTATTTGGAACCTAGGAGTTTTCTATTGGTTCGTTGCAGCACGCGGTCATATTTTAACCAATAGGCGGCGAGGTCCTAAACGCATATACGGAATGTTATTCGGTTCCAAATTCATATACGGAATGTTAAATATTCGTACACCGAAAAAGATAAGTTTTTATTAGAGTCTGTTAAAAGGAGATTAATTTTAAAATACTTGTTACTGTATTATTAAATAAAAATAAAACAATTATAGTATTTGGAATGTTATTTGGTGCGAAATTCATATACGGTATGTTAAATATTCGTAGAACAAAAAGACGATTTTTATTAAAGCCAATTAAAACGAGACTGGTTTTTAATAGTATATTATGCGACGAGCATTTAATGATGGTCGTTATGAAGCGAGTATAAGGGATAAGAAACGAGCCGCCTAGCGGCGAGTTTCGTATAGAGTACGAGCTTCATAATGATAATTAAATGCAAGTTGTTTACACTATTTTTTCTATGATCATTCACAAAAAAATATATTCATTTATTAATTTTGTAACGCAAACAAATTAAGTAGTTTGTCAGTCTGACAGTTTGTTTACATATTGAGAACTGTCAATGAGTATGTATTTGATTCGCCATTGGTTACTGCGCATGTGCTACCTTTATCGCGAATGTCATATCGCGATTCTATTGGTTAAAAATCTGTATCCTAATGAAGTTCATTATGATACAGGTAGTGACATCATAATTGATATATTATAGTATGAGAATAGAAAAATTATTGTTAATGTATTATTAAAGATCCACAAGTAAAAAGGTTTTCCTGTAGTTGGCTGTACCTATACCATATAATACAAAAAAAAAAACAAATAAAGTCCTTTATAAAAAGTCTATATTTAAAATCCCTAAAAAGGGCTACATCACAGAACTAGTTTTAGATTGATTGACCAGTCATCATCAGTGCTTTCCTAAAATGAATATAACCTGATAAAATGATGCAAAGGTTTTAAAATTTTGACTACGTTTAAAAAAAGTCGTAGGTTATACCTACTCACGTGTCCTTACCATGCTAACCACCAAAATATAATATTACAAATTTTATTTGCATGTATTACATAATTACAAATATTTTGGTGGTTAGCATGCAAGATCACGTGAGTATAACGTACAACTTTTTTTAACCGTAGTCAAAATTTTAAAACCTTTGCACCATTTTATAAGGTTATATTCATTTTAGGAAAGCACTGATGATGATTGGTCAACCAATCGAAAAGTAGTTCTGTGATGTAGCCCTTTTTAGGGATTTTAAATATAGACCTTTTATAAAGGACTTTATTCGTTTTTTTGTATTATATGGTATACAGCCAACTACAGGAAAACCTTTTTCCTTATGGATCTTTAACCCGCCGTTACACGCGTCTTCTATTGTGACGTGGTTGCACGCGTATGAGCGTCGCCCTCACCTACACCAATTCGAGTTATTTTGAGGAAGAATGAATGTCAACCTGTATAAATATAAAATGGGTTGTACTAACATCATGGAAAGTCTATTAATTTACCAATTTTTTTATTAATTTAACAAAACAAAAGTAAAAATAATATGATAACAGACAAAAGAGATATTCAATACACAAATGAAAAGTGTTAAAAGTATTGCACACATCTAAAGATAATAAATACATCTACTCAAGATTCTTCCTCCTCTATTTCATAACAGTAATTACACTAGTAATTACATTACTTTAAGTTTTTGTGTGTTCCTTACAAATTGATCTTCTACAATTTGGCAAGCAGCATTTTGTCTGAGTTTTTCTGTTCTTCTTCTTAGAACAGTGTGCACATTTATTAGATACTTGTTTCATTTCTATAGGCTCCGCTTCATCTCGAATTCCCAAATCGTCCCTTATTTGCATTCGTAACAATACAGACACAGTTCTTATGTTCGCGGCAATTCAATAGTATTTTCATAATATTAATATTTTCATAACCTCTGTTTTCTTCATTTTCAATTTAAGCAAGCCACTGAAGTAATTGACGTTCTTTACGAAAATCCATTTTACTAAAAAAGCAAATTAAAATTAATAATTGTTCTGAAGTTATTTCTTTGTGGCACTTATGTAATTAACTATTAATATTTTGTATTTTGATAACGACGTCCGAGGTGGAATTCGACATGTCAATAAAATCAATTTTTCAAGTTAAATTTTGGCTTATTTCCCAATTAGAATAGGTAAAATTAAAAATGGGTTCTTAACCAGTGGCGCACCTAGAATTTTCCTCTGGGGGGTTGGCTTGGGCACCGAAAGTTTTTTGTATTATTTGTGAAAGACAAGTTACATTTTCCTACTTTCTTTTATATATATTTCTATATGCTCTGGGAGGGATTTTAACCCCCAAACCCCCCCTGGGTGCGCCACTGTTCCTAACCTAACCTAAACAATAATATCTTAATTAAACTTACCCGCATATTAAACAAAAACCTAAAAGTTTCTTTGAAATAACAGAAAAGTGATTTCACCGTGATTGCACGCGCAGTGAGGAATTCTCTCACTTGAAGAGGGATGGTCACTTCTTTCAAGTATCACAGCAAACTGACCGCCTGAAAAATTCTATAATTTTGTCATACTCTCTCATGAACGATGCTAAAGGCATTCCTGGGTGCTCAAGGTTATCGTATTAGTTAAGACAATTTAATTGGTTATAAACAAATATGGTGAGGTATTCCCTTATAGCGCGTGTAATGGCGGGTTAATAATACATTAACAATAATTTTTCTATTCTCATACTATAATATATCAATTATGATGTCACTACCTGTATCATAATGAACTTCATTATGATACAGATTTCCAATATGATACAGATTTTTAACCAATAGAATCGCGATATGACATTCGCGATAAAGGTGGCACACGCGCAGTAACCAATGGCGAGTCAAATATATACGCTTTGACAGTTCTCAATATGTAAACAAACTGTCAGACTGACAAACTACTTAATTTGTTTGCGTTACAAAATTAATAAAGTTGAATATTTTTTTTTGTGAACGATCATAGAAAAAATCGTGTATACAATTTGCATTTAATTATCATTATGAAGCTCGTACTCTATACGAAACTCGCCGCTAGGCGGCTCGTTTCGTATCCCTTATACTCGCTTCATAATGACCATCATTAAATGCTCGTTGTATAATATACTATTAAAAACCAGTCTCATTTTAACTGGCTTTAATAAAAATCGTCTTTTTGTTCTACGAATATTTAACATACAGTATATGAATTTCGCACCAAATAACATTCCAAATACAGTGGAACCTCGATAACTCGGATTAATCGGGACCGCGGCCGATCCGGGTTATCGAAAATCCGGGTTAGCCGGAGAATATAGTAAAAATTAATAAATAACCTCCATTACAATTACAAAAACATGAAACACATATGCACAGTACACATCTAAATTACGTATAGTTGTATAGAATGTAGAGTTTTGTTCATTTCTTGGTAAAAAACTCAGTCATACTGTAGAGATGTACCGACACCATAATATGGTAGGTCTGGATCCTGCGTACAAAAAAAAATTGATAAATAGCAAGCTGAAAATTTGTTATTAGCTTAAGGGTGTCTAGTCGGACAAACATTAATATATGGGAACACTGGAACAGGGGAAGTTTTAACTGTGGAACAGGTTAAAAATTTGGAACGGTCAGACCATGAAAACGGCACATGTATTTTTTCCGACAGAACAGACTTAAACTCTCCGAACAGAGATTAAACTCTCATGCAAAAATCAGACTGCTATTTATCACCAAATTGGCGTTTTAATGAGTGGAACATGTAGAATATGTCAAATGACAGGAATTATGACAGGTGATAAATAGCAGTCTGATTTTTGCATGAGAGTTTAATCTCTGTTCGGAGAGTTTATGTCTGTTCTGTCGGACAAAACAAATGTGCCATTTTCGTGTTCTGACCGTTCCAAATTTTTGACCTGTTCCACAATTAAAACTGCCCCTGTTCCAGTGTTCTCATATATCAAAGTTTATCCGACTAGACACCCTTAAGCTATTAATAAATTTTTAGCTTGCTATTAATCAACTTTTTTTTCATACGCGGGATCCAGACCTATGGTAGCATAATATCATATTATGATGCTGCAATAAATTTATTTTAAAGATTCGTCTTTATCAATCCTACCTAATGTTTCTAGTTTCTTTTCCATTGTCACTGCAACATTTTTACGTTTTGTTACCATTACGTAGACAAAGCAAACACAATCTGAAGCACGATTACATTACAGAACGGAAGTGATTAATAGGCTGTACTACACACAATACAAGAATTTTTAAATAGTCACGTCTTTTTTAAACAATGCTAAGACAGTTTGACATAAATAAAGAAAAAGGAATACAGACAGGTGTCTGTTCTTTCCGATAAGCTGAGACGGTCGCTCTGGCTGCCGCCGTGTGCATGAATCATTTTTACTATTGTACTTATGTGTTCAAATTACACAAATACACATTATCTCTGAAATATTATTTGGCCTACATACATTTTTATTTGATAAAATTGTTAAATTGTTTATTTGTTAAATTTTTGTCTGATGAAAATCGGTCCGGGTTAGCCGGACTTCCGGGTTATCGGGGGCCGACTTATCGGGGTTCCACTGTACTATAATAATTGTTTTATTTTTATTTAATAATACAGTAACAAGTATTTTAAAATTAATCTCCTTTTAACAGACTCTAATAAAAACTTATCTTTTTCGGTGTACGAATATGTAACATTCCGTATATGAATTTGGAACCGAATAACATTCCGTATATGCGTTTGGGACCTCGCCGCCTATTGGTTAAAATATGACGGCGTGCTGCAACGAACCAATAGAAAACTCATAGGTTCCAAATACATATACCGAATGTTTAGATGCTCACCGCTGGGGGAAACAGAAAGAGTAGTGGCATCGAGAGCATATTTAAGGCGAGCCAGGAGAATGAGAAAATCAGTCGTTGCTAGCGTGTTGAACCAGCAATAGCTCGATTGGCAAAGATGTACCGTTTCTTGAGGTGGAACTATGCCTAGGCAGACGCCACCGTGGTGAAGTGGAGTCTTGAAATGACCGTTATCGCAGTAGGCGGTAGTAGCTAGGAAAGAGTGACTGCGTGTCGCCGTTCCGCATTGAAGTGAAATGCGGTATCTCCAGATCGGAATATATGGCTATGCTGATTTAACGTAGCGAGGTTGTTATTGTATTATACTGTATTGTTTATCGTATCATTTTAATATTACTATTATGTTCGGATGCCTGTAATATAGTTTAATATTGTTTTTCCTTTGCAGAAGACGGAATTATATTTTATTTTATTTGTTTTAAACTGTATATAGTTAACTTAAATATATTTACTTTATTTTTAACCGGTGTTTTACTGAGTCTGTCGTCTTGAAAGAACTACCCGTTACAGTACTGCACACAGGGGCGTGCGGTGAAGTTTGAAACAGGGGAAGCAATTTATAAAAAAATTGTAAAAACACCTATTTATAATGTAATTCAATTCTTCTACCTGAACGAAAGTCTCGGTCGTCAACATTCTTAAACCTATTTTCCATTCGTTGGCATATTTGATCTAAAATCTGATAGTAGATATATTCTTAGGCGTCAACGCCCTTCGGTAGGGATCTATGGTATCACCAAGCCGTAAGCCCTTATCCCTTGCTGTACCGCTCCTCCACAGGCCGATCAGATGCTAGTTTATTCCAGTCCAAATCGTAAACTATATTGAGTTTTATACTACGGCGTTGGCCTTTTATTAATTTCATGACCTAGCTGAGGCTCGAATCAGCTTTCGGAAATCTACTAAACTTGTCGATCGACTGCGCCTCAGCTAACTGGACCGTCAAGACCGACGGTTATATCTGATAGTATTATAGACCATAATAGTCGGCGGTAGCACTATTGGACATCTCCAACATTATCAGCGCGTATGCGTTTCCTTTTAGGCTCAAAACTTCTTGCCATCACATTATTCCAACATTTTTCAAAGTCATCTCTCTCTTTTTGTTAATAACATCTTTAAATTCGCTAATTTTTTTTTACACAGAAACCAATCTCGTTTATCTTGCATTGCAATACATTAAATAAATTATCTGAGAATGTAAATATTTCTGAAAAAAGCAAAGTTAAAAAACTCCAAAAATCCTCTCGAATTATTTATGGTTTCTGTATCCCACTTTTCACATTTTCGCCATTCTCCAAAACCGTAATACATATATTTATATAAATATTTTAGTATTTATAATATAAATAATTCTATTATATTTATTTATATAAATAATTAAATAAAATGAATCTTCATAATTCCACAAAATCAGTCGACGAAGCCCGTCATTGTCAAATGCTGGTAAATCCCATTTAAATTCACGAAAGACAGCTCCTTGTATGCAGTTGACAAAATGGCTTATAAGCGAAGATATGGCCGAAATTTGAACTGGCCATTCTGCGTGTAACCCCGGTGATTTTTACATAGGCTGAGGCCGGTGAGGAGAAGCAAATTTGAAATCAGATTATTTGCCCTGCCGACATGACTCCGAATACCAACGTAGAAATACGATCATGGCCTATGGATCCGCGTACGGAACGAAAGCTAGAAATGAAGCATGCAGCGCTGCTTTTAGAGTATTTCATTGCTTTGTTATTTACTGTATGACAAAAATAGAGTAAAATACGTTTGTCTTTTCTTATTACTTACTGCTTGTATTACATAATTAAATATTCTCGTATGCAACTTAAAATCCTGCTTCTGCTTATGTGTTTGTTCAATTTTTTTAAAATAATCTCAGTTACTCAGTTGGTACGGTATTACCTACGGAAACCAAGGGAAGCAATGCTTCCCTTGATTCCATGGACCGCACGCTCCTGACTACACATCAAAATCAATTGAACAATTATACGAAAAGTGCAACTTACCAACACATCTGCATCTCCATCTCCATCTTCTGAACGATCGTCGGGGATAGTGATGCACTCGGAAGTAACACTTTGCAGCGCCGAGAAAGATTTGACCCTCAGGAAACCTCCTTTACCTTGATTACCAGCACTAGTAGAAGGTTTGGAAGGAGTAGCTCTAATAGTTTTGGTAACTCCGCTAGGACCTGCTACGGAAGTTGTACTCGGACTATTGGTTCTCAGGACACCAGCCTGAGTCTTCTTTATGAGAGATAGGCCTGGAGGAAGCGTGGGTGTTGTTACGGTTGTAGCGGTAGTTTTGGGTGTTGAATCGTCAACAAAGATGACATCGTCGTCGTCTTTTGAAGTCGAAGCAGCATTAGATGCCGTCGAAGTAGTAGGAGTAGTCGAAGTAGAAGATGGAAACCGAATATTTTTAATACCTAAAAGAAAAAACGGATACTTATACTACTATTTATGATTGTTATTAAGAATATTTTACAACAAGGTAAAATATCATACAGTATCTTTAGTTTTGAATTAGATATACACCCTATACATGGCAACACTGCGCGCCGTCGAGTACCAGACCCTAATGTACCAGACCACTACTTCACACCCTAATGCTCCGGATTCTCGTCGATTCTATAGCGCGTTTCGCAGTGATTTTGCAGTACGATAAGCGTAGGCAATGTAAATCTTATGGAACCTTGGAGCTCAGTGTTGTCAGTTTTATTATTTTTAAGTAATTCATAGATACCATGAAATTATGTATTTACACTGCGGTGCAGAAAAATCGATCCACTAAAAATTTGGTCAATTTTGATGTTTTGAATTTCCTAAACCTGTTGTCCGATTTAAGTGGTTTTTTACCACATTATAGCCTTACCCATTGACAATATCGATGTAATAATATTGTTGCTAGACAGTTAATCTCTCATTGTATACCGGCTGTACGAATCAAACTGTGTTCTTTTCTCAAAGTTCGCATCACCCTGTGGAATATTCTAGCATTTATAAAATACTGAAATTAAAATCCAACTATAGCCCCAGGTTTTCTTAACATTCTGTTTTTTGATTCATTCGTTTATGTTGGATAATAAAAAAGTTAGGTACTTTAACAACTGGCCATGTTCGTCATCAGTACAGGGTGTTTCTAAATAACTGCGACAAACTTTAAGTGATAATTTTACATGAGAAAATAATGATAATTTGCTTTACAATCATAATATCCGCACACGCTTCGTTTCCGAGATACGGGATGTTCAATTTTTTTTACAAACTGATGATTTATTTATTGGTTTAAAACCAGTTGAGATATGCAGATCAAATTCGGTGGGGTTTAAAACGTAGTTATTGCACATTTTTTGACATACAATTAAGAATTTTATATTCACCATTGGCGTGCGTACGGGTAATATTATCGGTCATAATACCTGTTTGCGCGCCACTGGTGAATATTAAATTTTTAATTGTATGTCAAAAAATGTGCAATAACTACGTGTTAAAACCCACCGAATTTGAGTTGCACATCTCAACTGGTTTTAAAGCAATAAGTAAATCATCAGTTTGTAAAAAAAAATTGAACATCCCGTATCTCGGAAAGGAAGCGTTTGCGGACATATGATTATAAAGCAAATTGTCATTATTTTCTCATGTACAATAACCCCTTAAAGTTTTGCGCAAATATTTTAGAAACACCCTGTACTGACGACGAACATGGCCAGTTGGTAAAGTACCTAACTTTTTATTATCCAACATAATCGAATGAATCGAAAGACAAAATGTTAAGAAAACCTGAGGCTATAGTTGGGTTTTAATTTCAGTATTTTATAAATGCCAGAATAGTCCACAGGGTGATGCAAACTTTGACAAAAAAACACAGTTTGATTCGTACACCCGGTATACAATGATAGTTTGACTGTCTAGCAACAATATTATTACAGATATATTGTCAATAAATAAGGCTATAACGTGGTAAAAAATCACTTAAATCGGACAACAGGTTTAGGAAATTCGAAACATCAAAATTGACCAAATTTTTAGTGGATCGATTTTTTTGCACCGCAATGTATATGATGTTAACGATACAGCATTTGAATATTATAATTAGCCTGTGATCAATATTTAACTAAATATATCCATTTTCTAATTTTCTTGACGCGACAGTGAAAGTAAACTGTAAAAAGAATGTGTGTGTACTTTGTACGCACGTAAGAAGATATTCTTCTATTATATATTAGGTAATTTAAACGAAGTAAATATACTTAACAGGTTATTTGTATTTTATTTAAAAATCAAACTAACTTTCTTATCTACCACTTTCAAAAATTTTTTATTAAAACAACCAAAAATAAAAAAAATATGAATCGCCCAGGATTTGAACCTGCGTCATTCCAATCTCAGAGCTAACGCATTACCAACTACTCCAGCGAGGTCCTTGTAATTGACATGTAAGTTTCGGATATAATTACACAACACGGCGACATATAGTGTAAAAATGTTATGCTTACATAATATTTTATTATTTTACTACAGAGAAACACAAATCCAAAAACACAAGAATTATAATAAATAATACATTTCCTAAAAACACTAATATATTCTTTTAATGACTTATTTGCACGGTTACAGATACATACATACCTATCTTGAAAGATTAGCAATGAACTACATACTGTCTGCGCAGGCGCGCAGATTTATGTACAATTTTATTCTCAATCGAATCGCGCCTAAAGAAGAATATCTTCAAAAAACATTTTATTTGACTGCAGCAAGAGTAATTTAACTTAATATAATTTGGTTTTGGCGAACTAACGTTATTCTTATAACGTTTGTAATAATTACATACATACAATTCTATCGTATTTTCTATAATTAGGTCCACAATGAATTATTTTTCGTGGGTATCGGTATCAATTTTTTATTGTTCTTAAGATTCTATTTTCTATTCTATTTCTAACAATTTACTATTGAATTTTTTAAACTTGAATTAAATGAGTGTTAAAAATGTTCGAGTACTGCTGGTAAGCTAAATGTAGGTAATGTATTGTACAGGAGTAGAACAGGCAACACTGTTCTTCATAAGAGTCTGTACTTTTAAAAGTTTTTAAATGTCTCCTTCTGTAATTTTTAGCAAAAATGAAAGCTCTACAAATTCAATTATTCTAAATTAACGCTGATTTTTTTGGTAGTCCCAAAATGCTTTAAAATGCTTGCTTAAAAGATTGTGCCATTTTTTATTGATTAAGTTGTTGTACTTTTCATTTATGCAGTCAATATATTTTGTTAATAAATACAAGTTAATTAATGAACAATTAATATTAATTATATGACGCAATTATCACCTACTCAATATTTAAAAAATCAATCCGAACATCTCATTTTTAAGATTGACAGTTAATATTATAATATACCTAATAAATGATCATTAATAAAACTTACTGATTTGACGCAAGCTTTGCAAAAAAACTTTTTCATCTTGTAAAGTAAGTTCTGGAAAATGTTTAATCCATTTATTTTTCGGCATTTTAAAAAAGCACGAACATGTATCTACGTTACGTCAATTAACACTGAACTGTGGTATTAAAGTAAAAGAACATGCTTAAATGTTTAAAGTTAACAGTTAATTTTAGAATATATCCGAGACAGCCTGATGAAACATTTATTAATTAATTTTTATAATAGGGTACATCGATAGTAATATACTTCTATTCTTTGACATTTCAGAATTTGCAAGTCATAAACATAATCTGTAATATATTTCCTTACAATATATAGTAATACCACCAAAGACCCACGTGCTTACCTATTATATCTGGCTAATTGGAGTGTTGGGATGACTTAACAGCATCCAGTATTACTAAACTATTAAAATTTATTTACTTTTCTGAATAATTTTATTTTGGTAATCAGATTGTGTGGAAGATGCGCTATATATCAAATATTTCAAAATATGCAGAAACAGTAAAAAAAGAAATTAAATGCAAAATATGCAATTGTCATATATTCGGGTCGCTACTCATCCGTAACGATTGCAAGTCCTGTAATTCTGATTATCACGGTAATTAAATATTACTTTTGCTATAGACAACATATACTAAGTTTTTAAAACCAATAAAATAAATGATAAAAAACTTCAAAAATCAAGATATTAGCCATTGTGTAATTCCATTGGTAATTCTTACATACTCTAAGGCTTTTATGACCTGGAAAGCAGCTTTATGTAACCAAAACCTGTCGATGAATATTCACAAGAAGGTCCTGAAATGTTATGTGTGGTCTATCTAATTGTATGATTGTGAGACATGGACGTCAAAAACCACAATACTATACAAATTAGAAGTAACTAACTATTCTAAATGGGAAATAAGCCATAATTTAACTAAAAAATGATTTTATTAACGTTTCGACGGCCACGTGCGTCGTCGTCAAAATACAAAATATTAATAAAATCATTTTTTTAGTTCAATTGTGGCTTATTTCCCATTTAGAATAGTTAATTACAAAAATGCCACAAATAAATAGCTTCAGAACAACACAAATTAGAAGCATTCGAATTGTGGTGCTATCGACGAATCCTAAAGATATCGTGGGTTTCGCACACTTCCAATGAAGATGTTCTTCAAATGCTGAATTCAGAACGTCTGCTCATAAGCATCATAAAGAGGAGAAAAACAGAATACTTCGGCCATATAATTAGAGGACCTAAATACCATCTGCTTCGCCTTATAATACAAGAAAAAGTGTGGGGAAAGAGATGGATTAGTCTCAGTCGAAAGAAATTTTCATGGTTTATAATATTAGACAATGGTGTGGTTCCACAGTAGAAGAATTATTTCGCGCAGCAGCCGATAGAGAATGATTTCAGGAACTTGTAAACATGATGACGGCCAGCGTTTGAATATGGACACGGCACCTAAAGAAGAATTCTGACATCGACGACATACACAAAAATAGACGGTTTCGTTTTGATTTAAATCTGTCTCCTGCCATCCCCCGATAGTGCTATTTCTAGGTCTACCTGTTATCAAGGAGGCTATGCAAGAAGACAAATTTACATCAAAACTTCCGTAGTTCTCGGTATACAATAAAACTATTTATACCGGAGTAAGGTTAGAACGCCCTCTAACGGGGAATAAGTGAAATAAATGTCGACTCGATTCTAGTTTTCTGTTGACCCAGATATGAAAATATCAAAAGGCACCGCTAGGAAAATATTCCAAAAATGCGGTTCAGCAGCGGGACTCTGTGCACTATCGTTTCAAGCGATGCGATCGCATTTATGCAAATTTGCAGAGTATAGACGTAAGTAGAAGATGTGTTCCCAAATTCCCAACAGACTACTAAAGTCCACACGGACGTTTGCGGTGATTGGTCGTTATCATCTGATTTTGACATAGACATATGGATTTTGATGAATTTTTGTGGTTATGTATATTAAGTATATTTTTTGTCTGTCTGATACTTTCATGTTTTTGAAAAATTTGTTCAAGAATGGAAATATGAAGACGTGGAAAGATATGCAGAAAATTGAGGTTATTGAAAATTGAAGTTATGTAAGGTCTACAACAGTTCACACAAAGAAACAAGACGATTTTTATACTATGAGTATAATCAATGTCATGCAATGAGTGTAACAAGTAACATAATATATGCTAGGAGAGTATTCGTTGATATGGTAAGTCCTTTGTTACTTGCAATAATTAAAACTTATAGGTACTTGTCTATCTTTAGGATATAAGCCCAACTATAAAATTAGGACAGAGAAATTTAGTCCATTACTTGTCCCTCCAGACTGATTTGCAAACTGAGAGATCAAGGACAGGTTTTCGTCAGTTATGTATTGGAAAACACATGCTGGACATAAAGAAGAATTAAGAACCATGCATCTGTCAAAAATACAAGAAAAAAATGGTTGTAGAGAAATTAATGACTGAGGTGCCACGTAGTATGTGAAGAATGTAAAGGTACATGAGCAATTTCAGGTAAAATCCCTTAGGGATCCTATTATATTACATAATGTAACTTTAACACAGGTAGATGAAAGTGAGTGTAAGGCAGTGGTCTCCAATAAACACTGTACACAGCCTAAGGCATCTATTGGATACCACCGGTTAAGTCGGTGGCCACTACAATTCACTCCTTAATTTGAATTAGTTTTGGAATTACTCTTTTTTTTAACTCTTTTCGGTTGTAAGATAGCTTTTTTCTTCAAAGTTTATTAAAAGAACGAAAATGAACAGTTTTCCTACAGCATGACATACGCAGCCTACAGCGTCTATTGGAGACAACAGCCTTACACATTGTTTTGTAGAGTTTGTAAAATTTGTATTCACTGTTACCAGTGCAACTGTAAAGTATATGAGGTGAAAAATACCTTGTGAATAATACTAACTCTGTTTTAGATGATGCTGCAAGGTGTTTGGAAGAAACTTCAATTATCAAATCAAGACATGAGGAGGAAATTAATGAGTTTGTCAGAGGGAAGCTAGAACTGACAATTGTGATCAAGGAAAACACCAAAAGAAGTATTGTAATTCAAAGAACAATGGAATAATTTTAGAAAAAGGCAAAGAAATTACAAAGAAGCGAAAAATTGAGAAGCAGGAGTCTTTTCGCTCAAATAAAAAGAGAAACTGAGTAAACATTGAATTTGATATTAAGATAGTTTTTTAGCTCACAAATATTTTTTGTTTTGTATCTGTATTAAATTTTTATTATACAGTACTTAGAACCCCAATTATCCCTGCTCCTCGGGACCGGATGTGGCACGGATAATAATTAAAAAGCATGGATAATCTGATCATTAATTTCTTATGTAATATGATACATATTATGTATATTATACAGCCGGAAAAATGAAAGAATACCCATGAACGATCACATCAATCGCTTATTTTGTATTTGCTGTCTTTTTCTACAACGAACGTTTGTCATTTATAGAAAACGACAGCAAATACAAAATAAGTGATTGATGTGATCGTTCATGGGTATTCTTTCATTTTTCCAACTGTACATGATATGTACCTATCATAAAAAGATAACAGAAAAAATAAATCTTTAATTATGAGTCTCCCTTTCTGTATATAGAGTTTCTGTTGAGTGATTTATAGTGACTCTATTTTGATAAAACCTCAAAAATTCAATTTGAGTAATCATAGCACGGATAATCTACACACGGATCAGGGTTCTACTGTAGTTGTATAGGCTAATTTACAAGAATGTTAGTTTGTTTTTATAGATTTTACTTGATTCATAATATTGTGAAATTTCTTATAAGATTATATTTATGTATGCATACTTAATTTAGGTCTGAATTTTAAATAATTGTTAAGTAATGATGTTCTTTTATAGACAGCATTATATACTAGAGTTGTACTTTTAATATCAAAATATACTGGGTCCCAGGCGGGGTTTAGAGGGGGTTTTACCTTCGCCATTGCAACAATAAGAGCCTCCCCTCCTTTGATTTCCCAGATTTTTAATAAAGAATAAAAAAATTTAAACATTAGGTATTTAGTGTTTTATTTAGTTTGTATTTCTAGTAAACATTTTTTATTATCGTATATTTATTGTGAAAACAAAATTTAGTGTAAGGTTATAAAGTCATTTTGAATTTATGCAAGGCAGGTCCACAACAGCAATTTTTATTTTAAGACAGCTAATGTAAAAACTTGAGAAAGAGAAAATGAAAGACTTGTACATAGTATTTATTAATCGTGAGAAACATATGCCAAAGTTACTGGAAACCTACTGGTACTAAGTAGGAAAGGAATGCCGGCTGAATATGTGAGTGCTGCTAGACATGTATGAGATGGTAACAATCAGAGTTAGAGCAACAAAAACAGAATATTCTTTTGAAGATGGTATTACAAATCCACATCGAGTAGTTAGCTGGGATAAACAAGAGCTCCACAAGATGATAGTTTTATGAATGTAGGATCGATATTACTGAGCAATGAGAAAGTACATGGAGATACTAGATACAAGTAATAGACCTGGATACCGCAGTATGAACAAAAAGTTGATTAATAGCAAGCTGAAAATTTGTTAATGGCTTAACAGTGTCTAGTCGGACAAACTTTGATGTACAGGAACATTGGAAGTTTTAATTGTGGAACAGTTTAAAAATTTGGAACGTCAGATTACAAAAACGTCCCATGTATTTTGTTCGAAAAAACATCCAATTAATTTGTTAACCTTTCGTTAAACTCTCACGCAAAAATCAGACTGGTATTTATCACCAACTGGGCATTTTAATGAGTGGAACCCGAAGAACATGTCAAATGACAGGAATCATGTTAGTTAGTAATAGCAATCTGATTTTTGCATGAAAGTTTAATGAAAGGGTAACAAATCAATTGGATGTTTTGTCAGACAAAATACATGGGACATTTTCGTAATCTGGCGTTCCAAATTTTTAAACTGTTCCACAATTAAAACTTCCCCTGTTCCAGTGTTCCCGTACATCAAAGTTTGTCCGACTAGATACCGTTAAGCCATTAACAAATTTTTAGTTTGCTATTAATCAAGTTTTGGTACCAATAAAACTCAAAAGTAAGTTCTATAGGACTGCATTAAGACTAGTTATGATGTATGGTACTGAATTTTTGGCAGTAAAACATTGGGATGAACAGAAATTGTATATTAGTGAGCTGCGAATGCTTTGTTATTTTTGTTGGCCGAGTGGAGTAACTGGAAAAGATAAAGTTAGGAATGAGTATATAAGAGGAAATTGGGTGTGGATTCCATTGGAAACAAAATAAGAAACAGGTTAAGGTGGTTACGTTATGAGCAACATAGAGATAAGGATCATCCCATAAAAATAGCAGAGAGATGCTTAATCCCTGGAAGAAATAGAAGAGGAAGACTGAAAAAGACGTGGTGGGCGACAGTTGATCAGCATATGGGTGTAAAAGGCATTCACTTTGATATAATACAAAAAAGTTTGGAGGAAAATAAATAGAAAGCCGACAAGAGGTAAGGCAAAGAGAGTAATAATAATATTCTAGAAATAAAAGTAATAAGAGGAAGAACCCTCTAACTAAACAAAACCTACCTAAATAATAAAAAATGTACAAAAATATTGGATTTAAAGTTACACATTCGCATATAAGTAGGATATTTTTACCTACATATCACCAAAGGACAAAGGAAAAAATTTTTATTGTACATATGTACTTAATTTAATAATTTAATACATATATACATAATTATATTTACTGTCAACCCAAACAAAACAATTAAAAACACTAGAATAATATTTTCTCTCTTTAAAATGTGTTACAAACAAAGATAACAGCGATAACAGATTAGAAATCCCATATTTAGGTTATATTTGGAGCAGAGAGACTGGAACATACCGAAGCGGCTATGTCAAAATCAGATGACGATGACTGCCAATCACAGCAAATTTAGTGTAGTCTCTTCTAGAACGTCTATATTCCTTGAGAATACGATCGAATCATGCGATCGAATAATACGATAATGCACGTAGTCCCAATGCAGAGAACCTATATGAAACGAGTCTTTGTACTCTCATACAGAGTATGAGAGTAAACTTTTGATGTAAATTTGTCTTCTTGCATAGCCTCCTTGATAACAGGTAGACCTAGAAATAGCGCTATCGGGGGATGGCAGGAGACAGATTTAAATCAAAACGACACCGTCTATTTTTGTATTTTTACTAATGCCATACTCTGTATGAGAGTACAAAGACTCGTTTCATATAGGTTCTCTGAACCGCATTTTTGGAATATTTTCCTAGCGGTGCCTTTTGATATTATCATATCTGGGTCAACAGAAAACTAGAATCGAGTCGACATTTATTTCACATACACTTAAATGTGTATGGCACAATTGTATGTATGTAATATGTACATGAATGTATGACATGTAATACATGTATGTAATACAGTGTATGTAATACACAATTTACTTTGTATACATTTAATACGGCACATGAGCAAAAAACTAACGAGGCTAATACATTTACATTGCGCACTGGTTAAAATCAAAACCTGTAAAAATTAATAAAGCTAAAAGTACTCACCAGCAATAAACTCCGTTCTCAAATTCTTCCTAATCTGTATCAGGGAGTTGATCGAACTACTCAGAATCTCCTGTAACTTGTTATGCACTACAGCCAGCGCTTCTACACTTGTCGCATTCGCCTGCGCCCTGTTCAGCTGGGTTAGAGTGTACGAGAGGTTGGAATTGACACGAGCAGCAGCTCGAACGGTTTTCTCGAACCATTCGTGTTTGACAGCATTTATAGGTCGAATTGGCCGAAGCGTATTTCCTGCTGGTACCACTGGGGTCCTTGCTCGAATCGTACCAGGAGCTACACGAACATATCCTGCTTGAGGTCGGCCTGTTGAAAAGGGAGTTTGATTAAAAAATTAAATATTTTAATAAAAAGTTTGTTTCCATATTTTATTTACTATTTATTTTGAAACAAATACAGGGGAACCCCGATAAGTCGGCCTCCGATAACCCGGAAGTCCGGCTAACCCGGACCTTCATCTCTGTAATACAAATAATGCGTTAATTAACGGCGACGTTACTGTGGCCCCAGCATAAATGTGTTCTACTGACTAAATCTTATGAGTAATTAGACAAGTTTTATTGGTTCTAAAGAACCACTAAAGGTCTGTTTAAATATTAAGACAAAAAATTTACCTGTAGGTGTAACAGGCATTCGAGGTCTTATTGGCGTTACCATAGGCCTTAGTGAGGGAGGCCTTGTTGCCACACTTGCGTTTAATACAGTTTGAGGTTTGGGCGTCAATGAGGGCATCTTTTGTTGATTTGGCGTGCCCGAACCTGAGGGTTCAGGAGATTCTCTGTCTTTAAGTGGATTGTAGTCGGGATCCTCTGGCTCGGCATTCCGCTTTCGTTTTCTCGCTGAAGACGTTGATGGAGAGGGTTCTGGAGCTTTTTTCTTTTGAGGTATACAACACTGACAGTGATCGATCTTCATAAAATTTTCAGGATTTGCATCATTTGTTGCGTTTCTGTAATAAAAATGTATACGTATATCAACTGAGCAGAACAATATCAGAAAGTTCATTAACCTTCGGATGACCAAGCGGGGGAAATTGTGACCCGAGCGTATGTTTTTCTTTAATAAATTCAAAAGTATTTTTAATTTTTAACTCATTATTTCTTTATTTGACTTTAATATCATTCTACACTGCGGTGCAAAAAAATCGATCCACTAAAAATTTGGTAATTTTTGATGTTTTGAATTTCCTAAACCTGTTGTCCGATTTAAGTGATTTTTTACCACGTTATAGCCTTATCCATTGTCCATTGACAATATCGATATAATAATATTGTTGCTAGACAGTCAAACTGTCATTGTATACCGGGTGTACGAATCAAACTGTGTTTTTTTCTCAAAGTTCGCATCACCATGTGGACTATTCTAGCATTTATAAAATACTGAAATTAAAACCCAACTATAGCCTCAAGTTTTCTTAACATTTTGTCTTTCGATACATTCGCTTTAGTTAGGTAATTTAACAACTGGCCCTGTTCGTCATCAGTACAGGGTGTTTCTAAATAAGTGCGACAAAACTTTAAGAGGTAATTTTACATGAGAAAATAATGACAATTTGTTTTATAATCATATGTCCGCAAACGCTTCGTTTCCGAGATACGGGATGATCTATTTTTTTTTACAAACTGACGATTTATTTATTGCTTTAAAACCAGTTGAGATATGCAGATCAAATTCGGTGGGTTTTACAACGTAGTTATTGCACATTTTTTGACATACAATTAAGAATTTTATATTCGCCATTGGCGTGCGTACGGGTAATATTATCGGTCATAATACCCGTTTGCGCGCCACTGGTGAATATTAAATTCTTAATTGTGTGTCAAAAAATGTGCAATAACTACGTCTTAAAACCCACCAAATTTGATTTGCACATCTCAACTGGTTTTAAAGCAATAAGTAAATCACCAGTTTGTAAAAAAAATGAACATCCCGTATCTCGGAAACGAATCGTTTGCGGACATATGATTGTAAAGAAAATTGTCATTATTTCTCATGTATGTACAATAACCCCTTAAAATTTTGTGCAATTATTTTAGAAACACCATGTACTGATGACGAACATGGCCAGTTGTTAAAGTACCTAACTTTTTTATTATCCAACATAAGCGAATGAATCAAAAGACAAAATGTTAAGAAAACCTGAGGCTATAGTTGGGTTTTAATTTCAGTATTTTATAAATGCCAGAATAGTCCACAGGGTGATGCGACCTTTGAGAAAAAAACACAGTTTGATTCAGTCGCGTGCTGGAACTTTTCAAGCGGCCGGGGGATTTTATAGGACAGCGGCCTCCCATCCTTATTTTATCTTCTATTATCAGAATTTTTATTTCTTATTTATAAGATAAAAATACTTTTTTTTCTTCTTCTTCTATTTGTATAAACATGACTCTGTCTGTGTTTTCAATGCGACTCTAGTCCTCCCATCCTTATTTTATCGTCTACTATCAGAATTTTTATTTCTTATTTATAAGATAAAAATACTTTTTCTTCTTCTTCTTCTATTTGTATAAACATGACTCTGTCTGTGTTTTCAATGCGACTCTAGTCCTCCCATCCTTATTTTATCGTCTATTATCAGAATTTTTTTTTTCTTCTTCTTCTTCTATTTGTCTTCTTCTATTTGTATAAACATGACTGTCTGTGTTTTCAATGCGACTCTAGTAAGTTGTCATTCCATCGTTTCGTGGTCTTCTCACTGATCGTCTTCCTATTGGGGAACCGTCTCTCGCTGTCCTTATTTATTACTCTATTTGTTGTCATTCGGCGTATGTGGTCATTCTATTCTATTCTTCTGTTTCTTATCCAGTTATTAACATTGCCCACCTTGAATTTCCGCTGTATATCTGTACTTCTAGCTCTGTGTCCCATAGAGGGATACCATCGATTTTTCGAACGGTTTTTTGTCCTCTCTGTGTCGGGTCGTGTTTCTGCCGCGTATGTCATTATTGGTCTTATGACTGTTTTGTAAATTCTGCCTTTCATTTCTTTTCCGATATTTTTATTTCTCCATATTGTGTCATTCAGACGACCTGCTGCTCTGTTTGTTCTATTCACTTGATCTTCCACTTCTGTTTAGACCCTTTCGTAGCTAGATAGTGTGATGTCTAGTTATTAAAACTCCATCACTTGTTCTATTAGCCCTCCAGCTCCAATTTATATATTATTGAATTTGCTGTTATAACCATGCATTTTGTCTTTTTTGGGGAAATTAACATGTTAAATTTTCTGGCGGTTATGTTAAATTGGTGCAGCATACGTTGTAAGAAATACTTGATCTCCTGCGAAGAGTTGAGTACGAAAGGAGTAAAGTGGGTCTGAAAATCAATAAAGCTAAGACAAAAATAATGGTGGTCGACAGATTCGACACTATTCAACTGACTAACATGTTACAGGAATACCAAATAGTAAACACCTTTGTCTATCTCGGGTCTAGTACAACTAACGATGGTAACTGTGAAGCAAAAGTTAGGAGACGGATTGGTATTACAAAAAATGCGATGAGTCGCCTAACTAAAGTTTGTAAAGGCAGATCTATCTCTCAAAATATCAAGATGAGACTGGTGAATGCCCTTGTATTCTCAATATTTCTATACGGGGCAGAGACTTGGACTCTTTGAGTCCAAGTGTGGTGCTTTTGAGAACGGATGCCTTTGAGATGTGGTGCTGGAGAAGAATGCTACGCATACCTTGGACAGCTCCTAGGACAAACGTTTCCTGACATTACGTTCGTAATGACCTAATTGTTACCTATTGACCCACTTACTACGTGTGGGAGTCATAATATGTTGCCCTAGGGCCGTATCAATAGCAATTATATCCATCCTTTGGATTTTGTCATGTTTGCATTTATATGAGACTTTCAGACTGTTGTTGAAAGGTTTTGACCTTTGTATTTTTTTGGTTGGCTCACCATGTTCTTTTAACACTGATGATGCTCTTGTTACAGAGCGAAAACGTTTTGTTTCTATGTTTGTAGCTCTATAGGGGCTTTTTAAACTAATATACCTTTTACCAAGACAAAAATTTTTTATTAAATTTTACAAACGTTTCCATTCTAAACCAACACAAAATTAAAAAAAAAAAGTCTGTCCACAATATGTCTGTAACGAATTCTGCAATTCTTCGGTCATGTTCACAGAGGTGACGATAGTTTGGAGATATTAATTGTTTCTGGAAACGTTCCGGGCAGAAGATCAAGAGGACGATCACCAACTAGATGATCCGACCAAATTAACCATGGACGTATAAATAAAGATTTATTTATACGTCCATGGTTTATTTATACGTCCATGAAATTAACCCTCTAACCGGCAAGCGTTCTTTAAAGAACTCGTCTTTGGAAATCTGAAAAACCTATACCTGAATATTATTATCGTTTAAACTTGTGCCGTTCCGTCCGTCAACAGGTGTTTAACATTTGCTGAAAAGATTAATGCAATCCAAAATTTGGTTTGCACGCTGCTTTCAATATTGTTCAAAAAGTCAGTGTAGACGCATCGATAATTATTTGTCGAAACGACCACGTGTTGTATCAAATATAATTTGTATTCTGAATATCCAATCGACTTGGGAATTTTTTTAGTAAGTAACATAAATGTATTTTATCAATAAAAATTATTAGTTGGATTACAGAAAAAAATAGTTGTAAAAAATGTTTGATAAAGTGAAGCGTTCTTTGAAGAATGCTTGCCGGTTCAAGGAAAAAAAATAGTGAACTTATTTTTGTTTTTTTATTTTAGAAAGGGATTATTAGTTTGATTACAGAAAAAAACAGTTGTAAAAAATGTTTGACAAAGTGAAGCGTTCTTTGAGGAACGCTTGCCTATATAATAAAAAATATATTATTACTGAAACCAACTTTTTTTTGCTTAATCCGGCAAGTGTTCTTTAAAGAACGCTTCACCAAAAAACTTTTTTATGCTTAATCCGGCAAGTGTTCTTTAAAGAACGCTTCACCGTTTTTACCAAGAAACTGAGCCAATAAACTTTTTTACCTGTTTTATTGCTTTTTTTAGTTTCTTTTACCAATAATTGCCTAGAGAAAAATTCCCAACTTTCTATCTCTATTATTTCAGTTTTGTCTGCTAGAGGGTTAAGAATTCAGCTGGAAAGTCATTCTGCAAAGCCCTTAGAGCAGCTGAAGATAGAGACTAATGGAATAAAATTGTTAGGAATGTTGGAAGAAATCACGATCCTCAGTCAGGCGCGGATACAGAGGGGGGTCAACGGGTCCATGGACCTCCCTATTGTATTTAGTCTGTAAGTATGTTTTTATTATTTATTATTTTTTTCTGTCAACCAGAGCTCAATTCTTTTGATATCGTAGGTATCTGAGATGACTGAATTTTATCCTTTTGAGTAAGCGTGAGTCGTATGGCTAAATCTGGGCAATAAAATATTTGCGGTACGTCTGACCCTCCTATTAAGAATTTCTAGATCCGCGCCTGTCCTCAGTAATGGGGAAACGACAAGAGAGAGAGATACGTTGTAAATCATCTTCACTTTGAGACGTTAGTATTGCATCGTCTGCATAGCAGATTGTTTTAAGTTGTTTTTCCATTTATAGAAAATATTATAAAATCTATATTAAACATTAATTTCTAATGGATATATCCTAGCTAATTTCAAGATAACCGCGATACATCGCCTGGTTCTGTCCACTCAGCAAAGCCGAAAACATCCAAAAATACTTAACGAACTTTTCCCAGAAACACATATCTAAAAAAACATACAATTGCTGAGTCGAATTTTGTGTAAAAGTCGGTGTTTATATTATCAGCCGAATAATACCTACAGTTGAGTCCGCGAATCTTTACCCGTGCGTCATCATTTAAAGCATACGAAATAAGTCGATGATAAGTCGGAAATTGAAATTTACTAAACGCAACAGTAAGTGACTTGCTGTTGCGTTTAGTAAATTTCAATTTCCGACTTATCATCGACTTATTTCGTATGCTTTAAATAATGGCGCACGGGTAAAGATTCGAGGACTCAACTGTATTCATGGCTCAATTGAACGTCTTAATTTTAACCGTTTTGAAATACAGGGTGTGTATAAAACAGATAACTGGAATTAATTCAATATTATTCAAATGGCTCGAACACTATGTATGGAAATAAAATATTTTTGAAATGTTTTGTTAATAATATCATTCGATTAGAAATAAAAAAAAAAATGTTACATCCAAAATTTTTTGTGAAAAAAACTTATTTGACCGGCCTCAATAGGCCGTGGCCTCTCGGTGATTGCACCGATTCATTTATATGGCCAGCACGCTACTGGTTTGATTCGTACACCCGGTATACAATGATAGTTTGACTGGCTAGCAACAATATTATTACAGAGATATTGTCAATGAATAAGGCTATAACGTGGTAAAAAAAACTTAAATCGGACAACAGGTTTAGGAAATTTGAAACATCAAAAATGATTAAATTTTTAGTGGATCGATTTTTTTGCACTGCATTTTTTGCACTGCAGTGTAGATATCCTCATATTTTGAAATAAAAAAAATTCCCTATATTTTACGAATAAAAAATATATTCTGAAGTTGATGTTTAGTAAAATACCGTCTATTATGTGTAATTCCAAGTAGTTTTACGCTAATGACGTCGACTTTGCAAAGTAACAAGACACTTACTCAACATACACACTACACATGACACTAATACTCATGTTGTGACTGGCTGAATGACTAAGTCCATGCTATAAAAAAAACTTCATTTTTTTGTTAATTGTCATTTTTGACCTGGGGTCATTTTCCCCCCCTAGGTCATCCGTGTAACAAAAAAAGGTTGGTCATCGGAAGGTTAATACACTAAGCATCAAAATTAACGCACCACCTTAAAAATGGGACATTTTTGATGTCTCGTATTTCCTAAACCTGTTGTCCGATTTGAGTGATTTTTTTAGTATATTATAGCTGTATTCTTCAGGAATATCGATGTAATAATATTATTGCTAAACAGGTAAGTGTCATTGTATACCGGGTGTAACAATGATAGTGTGTTTTTTCTTCAAAGTTTGGAACACCCCGTGGAATATTCTAACGTATATAAATATTGAAATTAAAACTCAACTGTAGCCTTAGGCATTCTTAACATTTTGCTTTTAGATTCATTCACTTATGTGGGATAATAAGAAGTTAGGTACTTTAACAACTAGCTATGTTATTCATCAATACAGGGTGTTTCGAAATAAGTGCGACAAACTTTAAGGGGTAATTCTGCATGAAAAAATAATGATCATTTGCCAGTGGCGGCTGGTGGGGTAAAATTTTGGGTAGGCCAAGCCAGCAAATTACATATAGCTATGTATAATGTATAATAATACATAATATGCAAATATAAATTTATTGTTATGTATAATAGTGTAGGAAATTTTTTTTCAACCCCCCTTTATTTATTTTTTTGGCTACAGGGGTTGCATTAAGAAATCGCTTTTGTTGTCCATGCATGGGTAATAATAAGAACGTGCACAAAATGATATATGAAGCATTTTAATAAAGAGCATAGGCGGTTCAGATGGTATAAAAAGGGGTTTTTTAAAATGTAACACCCCGTAATTAAAAAATGGGCAATTCCCCTTAAATGAAACCTATACCAAAAAATCAGCCACTTACTTGTGATTAATTTCCCTAGGGTTTCTTCTTAATTTTCATTACAGTTCATTACATTTTTTTAAAACATCTTTTTTAAAAATTTGTCAACTTTGGGGCGCCATCCCCGCTAAACGGTGGGTGATAGACATATGCTGTCGGGAAATAAATGGTAGGAAATATAGTCCTCTTCATTTTACTATTAAGTAAATTTTTTGCAAAACGTACAGGAAGGGCTACGTTTCGCAAAAACCACAAATTACCCCCTTTAAAGGGATGAAATGGGGGTTCCGCGGCGAAATTTTTTAAGAAAAAGTTAGTCTCATAATAAGCTCCACTTGATATACCAGAAGTAAAATAAAACCGGACTTGTGTCCATTTTGCGAAGTTCAACCTCTATTTCCCACACTATAAAAATACTTAGAAGGTATTTTAACTGTAACAGATTTACATTTAATTATATTTTTAAAACTAAATCAAATTATGAACTAAAATATACAAATAGTTTACATAGTTTATTATTTATAGAGCAGGTTTATTCTTCTCTCTTTGCTTTGTGCAAATTTGTCCGTTACAATTCGATAATTGTTACAAGTAGCAACGAGGCACGGCGAAGTGAGCGAAGGCCAGTTTGAATCGGGCCTATATACCAGGCACAACACGACAATATAAAAATCGTTGTCCGGCAAACTGCTTCACTTCGAACGCTTTTTGTACGGAGATCTTATGTGAGCGGAGTCGGCCAGCTCCGAGCGGGCCTATTTATGATATTTAAAATGCCTGAATACGATTCGATGCTTTCTGTGAATTTGGTAATAACAAAGTTGTCTTAAACGGACGCTAACGTATTGAGTGATTTAGTACATTGAAAAGTTATTTACATGCTTTAACATAATTTTTGAATGTCTTTTTCTATTTTAAAGCTCTTAAAATTATTGGGTAGGCCCGGCCTATCCTGCCTACCCCCAAAAGCCGCCACTGCCATTTGCTTTATAAACATATGTTCGCAAATGCTTCGTTTCCGAGATACGGGATGTTAAATATTTTCTTACAAACTGACGATTTATTTATTGCTCTAAAACAGGTTGAGATGTGCAAATAAAATTTAGTAGGTTTTAAGAGGTAGTTATTGTGCGTTTTTTGACATACAATTAAGAATTTTATATTCACCATTTGCGTGCATACGGGTCATATTACCTTGGGTAATTACTTACCGGGTAAATCTTAAATAGGAACCCCCATTTTTTATTGCAGATTTGAATACGTCACAAAAAGTAAATAACATTTATTTGAGACATTTTTTAGATTTCTTGATAGATAGCGCTAATAAATCGTATTTTTTCAATTACAACGTCATCTATCAACAATTCTAAAAAATGTCTCGAATAAATATTCCTTATGTTTTCATGAGCAATCAAAATCTGAAATTTTAAGATTGTTCCTATTTAAGATTTTAAAATTACCTCCACCCTACCTACATGGATGGAGTGGGGGGTCGTGCTTAGTGTTATTCGATAGGGTTTTGAAAAATATTAAACACATGTTTTCTGGTTTTTCACTTGGAAGTGTAGTTCTCGAGGTATTAGACCGTTTCTATAATTTATCTAGCTAGGGTATTAGGATAAATACATTGTTCCGACTATAGCGCCATCTATCCACAATTCGAAAAAATGCCTTGCATAAAAATTAATTACTTTTTATGAGGTATTCAAATCTGCAATAAAAAATGTGGGTTTCTATTTAAGATTTTGAAGTTACCCGGGATCTTCAGGGTGTGGAGGTGGGTGTCGTGTTTGGTGTCATTCGATAGATTTTTGAAAAATATTGAAAATCTATTTTTCAGTTTTTTCTCCAACATCTATTTTTATGTAAATTCGTCCAATAAACACGATGGTCTAATAGTTTTTCCGCTAGCTATTGTAGTTTCCGAGAAAATTGTGGAAAATCTTTATTTTCGAATTTTTTCCGAATTCCCGGCATTTTCTCGCAAAATTAATTTCAGATTCGGATTCCTGAGGGCCGAAAACATATTTGCAAAAGGTTTTCGTCTTCTTTGACAATTTTGAGCTGTTGAGAATATTTCAGTATTATACTGAAATATCTCTTGCTTTTTACATAATTCATTATTTAGCAGCTTATTATTTAAATGTGCATTTTACTTACCTCATTTCTCTTTGAACATATTCCATAAATTCAGCACAATGTATCCTAAGATTGATTAGTTGTGATGGATTGCATCTAAAACACGTCCAATCGTCACTTTTCTGAATATCGGCTAGCTTTTTCCTATCGAAGTTAATTCGGATACATTTCTACAAAGAAAAGTAAATAATATAATTTTAGTACATATTCAATAAAATATCAGCTTAGTAAGACATTCTCGTTTAATATTATTAATGCAGATTTCGAGTCAAGTAGTCGAGCAGTCGAAGGTATCTTATACCGACCACGCACAGTGGTTCCAAATGCTGAAAACGTGGTCATAAGGCGAAAAAAGGAGTCCCTATTTAGGGATTTTCATGTTTACAGTTGTTTTCTCATACTATCGTAGAGTCCTAACACGCAGGTATAAGGATCAGACTGGATGTATTCTGGTTCACAAGTCCAGAACAAGTGGGCCATGTCCGGGGTTATTTTGGCCGGCAAAGAAAGTGAAAAAGAACGCGTATATTGAAAACGCTGTAAAGCGTTTTGTAGTTTATCAATTTTATCGCTGTAAAGCAGATTCTTCTTTTTTAAGTATGTAGTAATGTAAAGGTAACTTAAATCAATATTTATTAACAATAAATGCCTTAAATTTGTTAATGCATAAATAGTGAAAATATACTTGAAATAATTAAAATTTTGCAAAGATTGATTCAAAAAGTACAAAATTCTGCATAATTCTGCGACAAATGTTTATTAATCTTAAAATATATAGTAAGGAGATACATAATCACTTTGGTTTAGCTGCCTATAACTGCCTATGCATTGCTGGCAGTTGTTTGAATACAAAAGTGGGAAATGATGCATATTACATGATTCTGGCGATTGTTGAGTATGTATGGGCAGTTGTACATAAGTAATAGTTTCTGAATATTGTACTTCATAAAGAAAATGTATTGGTAATCAGGAGTTTCATAAGTCCCTTATAATATAAAATTTTTAACAAAAATGCGGCTAAAATAAAATTTTCAAATTTCTTTCGCCCATACTGGATCCGCCATTTTGTTAAAAAAAAGTAATGTTAGATTTGTAATCAGCGACCTTAACCTACCAAATTTGACAAAAAATTTTCCTTTTTGATTGATATTTTCAATTTCTTTCCGCCATGTTGTATCCGCCATTTTGTTTTTCAGAAAAAATAATGCCATATTCATAATCAGCGATGCCAAAAACCTTTAAGAACGAAAGTAATTCCTAAACGTATAAACAATATACGCTTTTAAAGGCTCATTACCACCTATTCGGCATTTGGAACCACTGTGCCACGTTACTAATCAGGGTGTTTCGCTGAGAATGCAAAAAGAAAAGGAGCTGTTAACCACAATAAAAACAGCCAAAATCCAATACATTGGTCACATCATGAAAAACAGCGAAAGATATGGACTGCTGCCACTAATCTTGCAGGGAAAAATAAAAGGAAAACGGGGACCAGGAAGACGAAGGATTTCCTAGCTGAAAACTCTACGTATGCGGTTCAACACAACAACCACAAATCTTTTCAAGGGCAGCAGTGTGCAAAGTACATATTGCCATGATAGTCGCCAACATCCCATAGGTATAGACACTACAAGAAGAATGCAGCTTTGGAGTCATAGCAATGAAGATTGATATTACTAGGCCTTACTATTTAACGTATTACAGGACATAAGTTGCTCTGGTACTTAATGTATGCTGATAATGTAGTGTTAGTAGAAACTAAATCCAGCTTGTTCTTTTGGCTGGTAAAAATCTAGCTTCTTTTCTACTCTTGATGTCACTACTGTTGTAAAGAGTTTGTATAAGTGGTTTAGCAGACTAATGGGTCTGTAATGTTCTAAGCCTGTCTTATCTCCCTTCTTATGCAAAAGTATTGTTACTGCGTTTTTCCATTTTTCAGGTATCGACTTTTGATTTTAGACAATTTAATGCGTTAGAAAGAAATCGAAAAACTGTGACGCACTGAAAGATGATCATGAGAAAAAGCATATCTAATAGTCAGGGAAAAAAATGGAAATAGGTTGGCCACACTTTGAGGAAAGATCAAAGCAACATATAAAGGCAAGCACTTGAATACCATACAGCAGTTGAATACAACAGCTGGAAAATGACTATAACGAGAGAACACGAAAAAATTGGGCTAAAACCCAAAGTCAAAAACAGTGCAAAAAATAGAAGAGGATGAAAGGATTTAGTACACAGTTTATCCAGTAAATAAACACAAAAGAAGATGCACTGACCCGGCCAGTCAGCAATATTAGGATCCTGTCCGTTCTGAACGTTGGCGATCATTCTGGCTATAATGACTTTGTTGATTGCTATACGAAATAGTTGTGTTGAGGTTTTTCTATACCATGCTCTCAGGTTAGCAAGCCAGGATATTCTTCGTCCTGGGGCCCCTTTTCCTTCAATTTTACCTTGTAAAATGCACTTAAGTAGCTCGTATCTGCCTTGATTCCTCATTATATGTCCCAAGTACAGCAGCTTACGGCCCTTCACAATGTTGACTAAATCTGCGGTTATGTTCATCCTCCGAAGTACTTCTTCATTGGTGACTTTGTCTGTCCATAGTATCTTCAGGATCCTTCTGTACAACCATTGCTTAAAAGCTTGAAGTTTCGATATAGTTTCTGCCTTCAATGTCCACGTTTCTACTCCGTATAGAAGCACTGAATACACGTAACAGAAGCCTTATTTTTGTTTTTAGATTGATGTCGTGGCTCTTGAACACAGAGCTCATAGTCAAGAATGCACTCTTTGCCTTTCCGATGCGACATTTAATCTCTTTAGTATTGTCCCACGACTCATTGATTATAGTTCCCAAATAGTTGTATTGTGAGACACATTCAATTCTCATTTGATTCACATACAGATTTGCTCCAGTTATGTTTTGCTTGTTGATGATCATTAGCTTGGTTTTGCTGGTGTTTATATCCATATGTTCTACTTGTTTCAGTTATTTTATTCATTAAGTTTTGCAGCCCTTCTATGGTATTGGAAAACACTATTGTATCATCTGCATACCGCAGGTTACTGAGCTTGACTCCATTTATTGAGATGCTGAGTAGAGATTCAATATCAGCGGTGAAATTATACATCCCTGTCTCAATCCCCAAGTTTTTGACCTGATCTGTATATTCTCCATCTATTCGGAGCACTGCTGATTGATTCCAATACAGGTTAGCTACTATTTTCAGGTCTCTTCCGTCAATCCCTGTCCTCTTCAGCACTTCCATCATTTGTTCATGCCCGACTCTATCGAAAGCCTTTTTGTAGTCAATCAGGCATGCAAAAACATCACAGCTGACATCTCTACATTTCTGAAACAACACCTGCACGCTAAATAGAGACTCCCTCGTGCCAACGGCGTTCACAAATCCAAACTGATTGGGAGCAATTTGTTCTTCGCATTTTCGGAAAATTCTATTGTGGATGACTTTTAAAAACAGAACTTTTAAAGAAACACATAAGCGCCCAATACTCCACAAGGTGGGATGGGAGTCGAGAGAGTTTAAAGTACAGTTCAAAATAATATGGAATGAAGAGGTACTCTCAACTTACCTTACAGAAAACCATTTCGCAATTTGCACAGCACAGAACCTGCCCACCTTGCCCACACCATCTGCAATACAATTCGCTGCCATCTTCGTCTTTTTCGAATTCTCCACTAGTGTAGAAATGGTAACACTTTTTGCAAATCAGAACTTTTAGTAGCGGGTGAACGAATCTGTTACCTTGACCGTCCAAAGCGCTGCCTAAATGGATGTTACAGGCAGTACAATGGATCTTAGTTAACTGTACTGGATTTTCTGTAAAATATTGATATAAAATAATATTATTATAGTACACTACATTGTAATCAATTTAATCAAGAGAATTTGTATTGGAAAATTACCTTAATATCTATAAATAAAAGGGAACTGATGTGCCTCATGGTGCCCTTATACTACACTCACCGGCACAATTAACCGCCCACCTTGATTTCTTTCAACTACCTTTGAAAGATACCTCTCCAAATCATTATTGACCCTCATCAGAAAGCCACAGTTTCGGTTATAGTGCATGGAGCAAACCTTTAATTTTCACGACTGTAGACACACTGACGTTCATCTGGACCTCTTAGGGCTATTCTACTCTCATCTAAGCATAGTACCGTAAAATGGGGTGAATAGGAACGGTATTCAACTTTTGCAAACATAAAACTTATGCATTGTTATTTGGGTCTAACCTTCCTCTTTTGATATTTAGATGTTAAACAATTTTAAAGTTAATACTTTAATCACAAAAAAATCAAAACCTGGTGTTCCTATTCACCCCACCAAGCGGAGTGAATGGGAATACCTGTATTAAAAACTATTGCATTCCTATTCGTACATTTGTAGGGTCAATAGAAACAGGTAAAAAGTATCTAAGGTGTAAAGTAACATACACATATAAATATAAAGTTTGTATTGGTGGAAAAATATATTGTTGAAATGAAAAATATTTTTTAAACTCTGATTTGGCATTTTTCTCTGAAAGACTATTAACCAGTTTCTTTAATAGTCTAAGAAACTTGTCTTTAGCTATTGTGATTCAGTCCTGCATGGTCCTGTTTTCCATTCCTTAACTATTTTGCGCCACATAATATTTAAGGGTCTTGTTGCGTCTTGACATACATTTAAACTTTTTGGACAGCAGTTCTGATGATTGCAGAAAACCGTATAAATATTTATTTCAAATTTACGGAATCCACATTTGGTCCTTCGAGCCGGATGCTGATAATTAGTGCCCATAATAATTGGAAAAATTGTGTTCGTTAATACCACGCGTGGTTGAGAACTCTTGTTAGAAATTTGTTTTGGATTGGAGACGATAGCTAACTGCTAGAAACGCGTTTTGCAAGGTATGGTTCTTTCTATTCTCTTTGTGTGGATCAATATATTTATAATTTGTCGTTAGATGAGATATTGTTTCGTTTGGTCTTACTCTATGGATATATTAGATAAAAAAATAATTTCTAATGCGTGGGGTGAATGGCAACACGGTAAATATTATGTTCCTATTCATCCCACATATCTCAAATTCATGATGTGAAGAGTAATACTTGCTAACAAAAAAAGTTAAAAGATAAATCAAAATACAATCATGTTATATTGTTATAAAGGTTAGAATAAACAAAAAAAGAGTACTCTTTAATCTATTTTGACAGAGATTTTGTACTTACTGAGAGTTTTTTAGGATGAGAAATAACCTCAAAATTAACGACTTTGTTTTCACGCCGAGAACATAGGAACCAGTGACGCCAACAACACAAACCTAAATTTCTTAAAGCCATATAACGTTAGCCAACTTGAAAAAATTAAATAGCCCAACGAAAGTAATATATAATGTTTAGGAAGATTATTGTTATTGGTTAGTGAAGTTTTGTGCCTATTCACCCCACTGTTCCTATTCACCCCATTTTACGGTATGTTCTTTTATTCCCCACAGTCCAGTCAGCATATTCTCCCACAAAACCAAGTCTAGCTCTACGGTGTTATGCGAGCAGCTGTAGGGCGCTAGTTGGACGGAATGCCCTCAAATTTCTTTCTCAGCCAGTCAGTCAGTCTCTTTCTCTTCTAATGGTATGTTCACTCATAGTCTGGGCTGATTATCGGAGAATAGGCCATTTTTGGGAAAAGTTATTTACCAGCAAATTTATTGCTGGAATCGAATCTTATGATTGTATATATTAATAATATAGGTATGCAAAGTCCGCAGATAGTGTGCTACTTTTTTTATAAACAAAATGGCGCCCGAAAATCGTGTTATTTTTCAATTTTTGCTCTATAACTCCAAAGATTTTAACTTTACACCAAAAACACTCAAATAAAAATTCAGCGCAATTAAATTCTGCATAGAGACGTGTTTTGTCCGATTTACTTCGACGAAAACTTTCCCCGGAAAAAGCGGGTTATTCCATCAAAATCTTTAATTTTCAACTACACTTTTAGATAAGTACTTGTTAATCAATAATTAAATAACTTGGTAACGTAAAAGCCCTTTTCATATAGATTATATTTCCAGAAGCCGATGAAAATTGAATGAACAGTTTAGCAACAATTGAATTGTTATTTAAAAATTTACGGTCGCTATAATAACGAGAATAATTATGATGCATAAGAATAACTATGATTTTTTCATAAAAAGACACTATACCTATCTAATGTACTTTACAGTATTGAAATTGGACTATTTAGGCGGCCTCAGGAATATTTTAAAATAATAAAGAATTTTTTGGCTTATAATCAAATAGAATATCTCGGGTAATATTAAACTAAATTAAATCGTAAAAACGGTATTCGAAAAACAGAGGCAGGACGCTTCTTTTAAAAGAAAAAACGTGTAATTATGATGAGTAGTTCCTGAGATACAACCGGTCAAAGTTGACCGGAATTTACGGCAAAGATATAAACAATAGGATCATAATTTTCAAACCATCACCTTTTTATTTTTGTCCTCTTTCTTAGCACCAATTTTCATATCCTTAAAATACTCACAACATATATTATTATAATAAATACTATCGATAATACGTGTGAAAATTGCCAAAAATAGCAAAATTCCAATCAAAAATTAGGTTGGAGAAAATGTAACCCTCAAAGTTCAAAATCGGTATACGTTAAAAAAATGCATTTTCTCGGCTTCCCATGGAGCAATTTCCTTCATTCTTTTTTTGTTCCCAAGTAACTCGAGTAGAGCCATCGAACTAACGCATTATTAAATGTCAAACTTGCTTTTGTTTTGTTATAATAAATTAATTTATGTATTATAACACAAAATTTTTATTTGTTTAAATAAGAATTGTTTAAATAATTATACAGCTTTCAAATGAGAATATTTATGTTTTAACTTTAAAAGGTACACTTGTAGTAAGTTTATCTAAAAAAAAGCCTACAACTGGAAAAATATGTAGCTTTCTGTTCTTATAAATAAATTAATCTATTATAACAAAACAAAAGAAATTTGACATTTAATAATACGTTAGTTCGATGGCTCTACTCGAGTTATTAAAGAACAAAAAAAGAATGAAGGAAATTGCTCCATGGGAAGCCGAGAAAATGCATTTTTTAACGTATACCGATTTTGAACTTTGAGGGTTACATTTTCTATAACCTAATTTTTGATTGGAATTTTGCTATTTTTGGCAATTTTCACACGTATTATCGATAGTTTTTATTAAAATAATATATGTTATGAGTATTTTAAAGATATGAAAATTGGTGTG